>NW_015166436.1:434351-448943 GCF_001447785.1 Gekko japonicus | reverse complement strand
TCATTAGAAAGAGCCTTACACTCCGTTAGACATAAAGTGTGCTGTCTCCTTCTGCTTGAAGAAAACAGAGTGCTTTAGGAAAGATAAACGTCTCTGTTGCTCCTGGAGGGGCCAAGGAAGGTTATAAAATTTCTGCTCGGACAGCACCTCACTGGACTGTGTTCCTCATTCATAAATGCTGTGAGAAAGCGAATGTCCTCTGCTGACTGGGGTTCATGGTCCATTCCACTAGGACCCGGGCTTCAGCCTCTGCTTCTGGAGTGGATCATTTCCCACAGATCACCAGCAATGCTCCCTCTAAGCTGTGGAGTCTTGTGAGCAAAAATTCTACTTTGTGAGCTGCTGGCATTCAAGTCGTGAGCGAGCGATTTGGCTGCTGCATAAATCCGTCTGCTCTGGAGCCCCATCCTCTCCGAGCCAAGACAAAAATGTGTGGGCCGGAGGCTAAAGAACTGTGAGCTAGCTCACACTAACTCAGCTTAGAGGGAACACTGATCACCAGCAATAACAGCCACCTGCGTGAATAAGAACTTGCATGCTGGTTTAAAGTTTCCTGTTGTTAATTTGGTGAGGATCGTGCTGTTTCCACGACAGGGCCTTTCTAGAGGGATGTCTGCTTGCATATGCTTTAGCTGCAATGGGGTTGATGCATTATTTAAATTAAGTGCTTTCTTTTTTAAAAAAAAATGGGGGGGGGGGATTTAACATCCCAGTAGCTGGCTCTGAAGGGCTTATGACGAATGTTGACAATGGACACACAGTAAAGGCTTTTAAAAATTCAAAACCATTAAAATGAATCACCCATTGGAATTTTAGATTTCTTCTTTAATAAAAAAACCTAGTGCCAAGCATTGAATTGTTGGCAGGAGAGGTATGGCCCTGATGGGGATAGCCCAGGTTAGCCCGATCTCATCAGATCTCAGAAGCTAAGCAGGGTTGGCCTTGGGTAGTACTTGGACGGGAGACCACCAAGGAAGTCCAGGGTTGCTATGCAGAGGCAGGCAATGGCAAACCACCCCTGAAGGTCTCTTGCCTTGAAAACCCCACCAGGGGTCGCCCTGTTTGGCTGCGACTTGATGGCACTTTCTGCCACCAGAAGAGTACTGGGGGTAGAAGTGATGGTGCCAGGCACCCCCCCCCCTTTCCTTGGCAGTTCATGGTGCCAACCACAGCACCCACCAGGCCTAGTAGGGCCACAGGTACACCCTGCGTAGATCCATACACCTGCCAATTGATCCATGATGACTTTTAACAACCAGCCATCCGACAGTCAGCTGTCTGGCCACTCTGCCTTGGGGCCGGGAAAGGGAAGCGGCAGGGGAGAATTTGCTCCAAAGATTCTGTTGGTCCCTGACAGGTTTGACCATGCCGTGTAGAGCGTCAAGGAAGGGGGGGGGGGGGCTGGGTTTGCTTCAGGCATGGCTGGGGCGTTTAAAAGGTCTGGGGGATGGGGGCCAAGGACTACGCACCAGCTCAGAAGGGTGCAGAGCATGGGGGAGAAGAGGTGGAATATTGCTCTGCCTAGGATTGCCAACTTCCAGGTGCCCTCGAATGTTAACAGACCAGTCTCTGCCCTACCAAGTCATGGTTTGTGTGACTACAGAATCTGTGCCTGGCAGTAAGACGCCATGAATTCAGGGGCAGAAGAGGCCTGAGGTTGGAGGTGAGAGAAGGCAGCTGATGTTATCGGGAAGCTAGAGAAATGCATGACGTCTGGGAAATACGGAGCTACAAGTGTGAACCCACGAGGATTGCAGAAGGGGGGAATCCCCCTCCCCACTGCTCCCAGTTTACTCTGGAGGATGCTGGCTGCTGCTCCGGATCCGGCTGGGCTCACCACCATGGCTGGCCCAGAGCAGCAGCCGGCATCCTCTGCCACAATGGCTAGGCAGAGTGGCTGCCAGCGGAGCTCCTGGCCTGTACCACTGCCAAGGTAAGTGTGTTCTCTGTGCTTGCACAGAGAATGCTACTTTAATGGGGGGTGGGATTTAAACTCCCTCCCATGTATTCTTTTTTTTATTTTCAGATTTTTCTAGGGAGTGCCCCAAGTGGCCCCAATCCGCAGATTTAGATATCCACAAATGATGTCCATGGGTGGCTAATAGTCTATAGATGGAGGAAGCTGGAGCTGTCCTTGGGGGCAGGAAAAAAAATTAAGAGGAGGCAAGGAAAGCAGACAGAAGCACCTTATTTATTTATTTATTTGATTTATGACTTGCCCTCCCCTGCTACCTCAGGGCTCAGGACGAGTAGCAACATTTTTTTATAACAACAACCATAATTATTTAAAAAATTCTTAAAACCCTAATAATCATAACAAAACAGGTGGTACATAACAATACAGCTAAACCTTAATCGGGGAAGATTTAGTTGCATCAAAATGGGGGGAGAGGGAGGAGGGGGCAAAAGGGTCCAGTTGGACAGAGCTGTCATTCCCATCCGTCAGAAGCTTCAGCCATAGGCCTGGCAGAACAGCTCTGTAACTGTAGCAGTTCTCGCAGGGCCCAGTTCTCAGCTGGGAGAGCATTCCACCAGGCAGGGGCCGGGGTCCAGAAAGCTCTGATTCTGGTAGAGGTTAATCGAATGCTCCTCGATCCAGGAATAAGAACATAAGAACATAAGAGAAGCCAATGTTGGATCAGACCAATGGCCCATCTAGTCCAACACTATGGCCAAAAATACCAGGCTACGAACAAAAAAGGGCTAAGCTAAACCATATATATATAAAAGTACAAATATTTATTAAGGTGTACACATGTTAAAACTTTCCTGATTAAAAATTACTTTGTCTAAGATCAGACTATAAAAGCTTATCCTCTATGCATACATATGATGGGTAAATAATTTACAACTGAAGACCAAGCGCGTTTCGGCCCCTAAGGGCCTTCCTCTGTGGTCACTATTATCTATATATTCTAGACACACATTCAAAGACCTGTTACAGAGTTTTAGTACACATATAATTAAACCAGCTGTTGTTTCCTTGTATACTTACAATTGGACTCCTGGTATTAGTGATGGGTCAAGCCGTATCACCTTGATGGAGTGACACACATTCAGACCTACAAAATCGCTGTTACCAGAATAAGTTGTGGAGGTAATATGGCTATACCTAATAGCCACTGATGGATTTCTGCTCCATATGCTTATCTAATTCCCTCTTGAAGCCGTCCATGCTTGTAGCCGCCACCACCTCCTGTGGCAGTGAATTCCAAGTGTTAATCCCTCTTTGGGTAAAGAAGTACTTCATTTTATCTGTTCTAACCCGACTGCTCAGCAATTTCATTGAGTGCCCACGAGTTCTTGTACTGTGAGAAAGGGAGAAAAGTACTTCTTTCTGTACCTGCTCTATCCCATGCATAAACTTATAAATTTCGATCATGTCATCCCTCAGCCGTCGTTTCTCCAAGCTAAAGAGCCCCAAGCATTTTAACCTTTCTTTGTAAGGAAAGTGTTCCAACCCTTTTATCATTCTAGTTGCCCTTTTCTGCACTTTTCTCCAATGGTATAATATCCTTTTTGAGGTGTGGTGACCAGAACTGTACACAGTACTCCAAATGAGGTTGCACCATTGATTTATACAGGGGCATTATGATACTGGCTGATTTGTTTTCAATGCCCTGCCTAATAATCCCCAGCATAGTGTTGGCCTTTTTATTGCAGTCACACACTGTCTAGACATTTTCACTGAGTTATCTACTATGACTCCATCTCTCTCTTGGTCAGTCTCTGCCAGTTCGGACCCCATCAACGTGTATTTATAGTTAGAATTTTTGGGTCCAATGTGCATCACTTTGCACTTGGCCACATTGAACCCTATTTGCCATGTTGACGCCCACTCGCCCATCCTCGGCAGATCCCTTTGGAGTGCCTCACAATCCTCCCTGGTTCTCACCACCCTGAACAACTTTGTGTCATCTGCAAATTTAGCCACTTCACTGCTTACTCCCAACTCCAAATCATTAATAAACAAGTTAAAAAGCATCGGACCAAGTACTGATCCCTGTGGTACCCCACTGCTTACCACTCTCCACTGAGAAAATTTCCAATTTATACTCACTCTCTGTTTCCTATTAATTAGCCAGTTTTTGATCCACAAGAGGACTTGTCCTTTTATCCCGTGACTATTGAGTTTACTTAGGAGCCTTTGATGAGGAATTTTATCAAAAGCTTTCTGGAAGTCAAGGTAAACAACATCTATTGGGTCCCCCTTGTCCACGTGTTTGTTCACGCCCTCAAAGAACACTAACAGGTTAGGGAGACAAGATATTCCCTTACAGAACCCACGCTGACTCTGCCTCAATAGTTGTTGTTCATCAGTGTGCCTACTAATTATCAGTCAATCTTTATCCAGTGAGCGTAATGCTCTTGAGGGGGTATTCCAGGAGAGGTGGTCCCAGAGGTATGTGGGTCGCAGACGATGCAGGACTTCAACGGTTAAACCAGCACCTCGAACCTGATCCAGTGTTCAATCTGGAGCCAGTGCAGCTGGCAAAGCACCAGTCACATGTGGACCCTAGCTGGAGTTCTGGTAAGAACTCATGCCGCTGCATTCTGGATGAAAGCGGAGAGGGTGGTGCTGTCTGATGATGGGATCGTTTCCTGCTGCCTTTAGCCTGTTTGCACAGCCCCTGAGAATCGCTTGGCATGGTGACCTCACATGGCGTCAACTATGGCGTGGGGAATCAATCCAGGCTCCCCTCCCTCCTCCAGGGCTATTTTTGGGCAGGAACACACAGGAACGGAGTTCCGGCTGGCTCCCAAGTTGGCCACGCCTGGCAGGAACTCATTAGCATAATAGACCCTACCCAGCAGCAGAAACTCATTTGGACTGGCTACATCAGGGGTATGTGGCCTAACATGCAAAGGAGTTCCTGCTCCAAAAAAAGGCCCTGGGTTTTGACAACAAACAAGGTAAACAGAATAAGAAGCAAAAGGTGGGTGTGGCTGGATGACCACACTTCTGATAACATGGGGGTGTGGCCTAATATGCTAATAAACTGTGCTGTCAGGGGTGTGGCCTAATATGCTACTGAGTTCCTGCTATTGGGTGTGGCCTATTATGCTAATGAGTTCCTGCTGGACTTTTTCTACAAAAAAAGCCCTGCCCTCCTCTATGTCATCTGACCTAACAGTGGCAAGCAGTGGCGAGCGTGAGAACATGCCCAGGTCTGCACATCAGCAGTACTTTCTTTCTGAGCCAGCGGGAGCTGAAGCCTTCTGTTACAGCAACGCTGAGTGGCCACTGTGGTACAGTGGTTAGAATGTCAGACTAGGGTCTAGGAGACCCCAATTTCCAGTCCCTCCTCTGCCGTGGCAGCTGGTTTGGGTGACCTAGCGGTGACCAGCTGCTCTGCCCTCCCAGCCACGCCTTCTTTACAGGGTCACTATGGTGAGGATGAAGTTGGAGGCGGAGAGAACAATTGCTGTAAGCCACTTTGGGTCCTCACTGGGGAGAAAAGCAGGGTATAAATCTCTAAACAACAACAACATGTTGTTCTGCTATAAGGAGCAAGCCAGATTCCCCAGTTTAAGTCTTGCTTCTGTCACAAATTCATTAGAAGTTGTTACAGAAGTCACTCCCGTTTTAATCCCTCACCCACATGTATAATAATAATAATAATAATAATAATAATAATAATAATAATAATAATAATAATAATAATACTTTCAATTTATTAATCGCCTTCCCCAGTGGGCTCAAAGCGATGTACAGTTACACATTTTAGACAGGGGACTAACAATGTTCATAGGGGATAGGGACGACAACATATATTCATTTTTAATTGCACACACTGTCACTGCACGGTGTAAACGTCTTCTGGCTTGGCTCAGTCATTTTCCGAACGGCTGCTTGTCGACCAGGCTTCAGGACCCGTATGTCAAATCGCCATACTGCCACCGCAGGGCCGGAAACATCCACTGCAGGGATTTTACAGGGTATAATACAGGGATACCAACACTGACCTTGGTTTTTGTTAGGATTACCGAGATAATATATGTGAAATAGTTTGGGCCCTCCAAAGAGCTATATAAATGCTAAGTAAGTATTATTACTTTTGTAATCACAATTAATCACACAGGCGAACGCCACAGTGACACACATGCCTAGCAGGCAGAACATTCTGGTAATTCATCATCCATTAGGGAGAACCTCCCTCTTGTTCCACTGGTTCCACTGCCTTCCCCCTGCACTTTCTGCACATCATTACATTATTTAACAAGGCATCTTACCACAGAACACTGAACAGATGTATCTTAGGAACCACATTTAGGTCAAAAACTTAACTGTTTCTTTTCACAAAACGAGAAGTCTAGGAGCAAGAAGAACAGGCGAGCTTCCCAGTGTTAGAAAAATGCATTCGCCAGTTAGTTTGAAATGAATTTAGAACAGGTTACAGTCACATGGATGTAGAGATTAAATGCTAGAAAACGTCAAACACCTTGCAGAACTGGAGGGGTCGGGGGAGGGGAAGCAATCCTGTGCTAGAAAAGGGGATGAAAAACTTGGAGAGATATTTAATTGATCCGATCAGATTAAAATGCAGCCCTCATGCCTGAGAAGTGTCTCGACTGATTTATCACATTAAATTCCTAATCACTTAATCTAAAACTAAACCAATTGCATTAATAATGTTTTTTTTTTCTTTTCCTACTTTTTAAGATCAAGATCTTTGTTCAGAGACCCTTTTTCCAAATCCTCCATTGTACAAAAATAGACAGGCAGCGGTTCACATTTTGACAGAATAGTTTTCTAATTCAGGGTAAACAAAAGTCACAGAAGTAATGGAAGGGCAGGGCCAAACCTGTAGCTTGCTGTGAAGTCAACCTGCCGATTTTGTAGGTGCACTATCGCCTAGGAGGCCCTTCAGTAAACAGCGTGCATCTTTTTTTGCATTTCGTTTATTCTGTAGTTCTGTGATCAAGGGCACTGCCATATCCCCATATCCTTTCTGCTTTGCAAATGGTGCTTCTCAAGTAGGATGATAAAAACAGGGGATGTCGCAGGGCCTCTGATTAGAGGACCACAGAATAGATGATTAAATATTTTACTGCGAGAAGATGTAAATTTACTAAAGTGATTCCATGGCACTTAATTGCAGACGTCTTCGTAAAATAATAATAATAATAACACAAGCTCTGGTGTGGCATATGCAGTTCACCCTCTCCCATTTTATTTATTTATTTATTTATTTATTTATTTATTTATATTTATATATTCGGCTTATATACCGCCCTAACCCGGAAGGGTCTCTGGGCGGTTTACATAGACGTTTCTAATGTTGCTTCCCTAACTAAGGCCACATAGTGCGGGACGGGGCTGCCTACCGGCACCCAGGTGGTGGGCTTCTTGTTCTCCGGCTTGGCTCCTTTCTTTCAGGTGGTCTTCGGGTCGGCGCTTCCATCCTGGTGTCAGGGGTGGGTCTTTCTATTTTTCATGGTGGCTTCTTTCGGCGGTCCGTCCTAGTGCACGGTCCGTGTCAGCTTCCGGCTTCGGCTATGTCTACTACCGGCTCTGCCGTGCCTGCTCCACGTCACCGCGCCTTCATCCTCACAGCAGCCCTCCGAAGTGGACTAGGATAAGAAAGAGTGACTGGTCCAAGGTCACCCAGCAAGCTTTACAGCGGAGTGGGGATTTGAACTGGGGTCTTCCAGATCCTGGTCCAACCCCCTAGCCAGTGAGGTGTGCTGCTTACTTATACCAAAGGTTTCTTTCGCCAAAAATCTGCCTCTGCTATTGACTGAGCTACTCAGATCCTAGAGAGACAAATTGGACAGAATAGTCCAACAAAGGAGAGTTGGGTAAGTCCAAGGAATACCAGTACGAAGAACTGCATATTAATTTGAAATAACCAGCCAGATCTTCGGCTGCATGCGTAAGTGGAATGCTTAAGGTAATTCGGCTAAAATGGTGACCTTCAGGTTCAGTTGTGTTGTACGTTCCCTAGGCTTGGACCATCTGTTTCCAAGTATTCTTGTTCTGGGAAATGTAAAAGGTTCCTCTGCTTACACTCTGCTTACGCTCAGGGGTCATTTCCTGCAGGAGCGTGCAGGAGCGGAGCTCCGGCAGTAAGGAGCTCAGGGGGCGGGCACATGCAACAAGCCCTGCCCCCTGCTCCCAGCAGCCCTCAGTTGGGCCATGAGGATCAAGAAGCAGCCAGGTAAGTTGCAGAGCCTTCACCCCCGGCCCACCTTCAGGTACAAGCTCTCCCTCCTCTGTGAGAGCAGATCTGTGCGTTCCCTCCCCCCATAGCTAGCAATCCAAAACAGTCCAGTGGCACCTTTAAGACCAAGTTTTATTCAGGTACAAGCTCTCCCTCCTCTGTGAGGACAGATCTGCACACACACACACACACACAATAGCTAGCAATCCAAAAGAGTCCAGTGGAGCCTGAGCGGTGCGTCTTGCCTTCTGACACACTTCCGGTGATGTCAAGGGGTGTGGCATATGCAAATAAATTGTGCTAATGAGTTATGCTAATGAGCTCCTGGACCTCTTTTTCTACAAAATGACCCCTGCTTACGCTGATGGTAATATGTATGCGGAAGGTAAGCTTCAGAAGGTGGTGCTGGGGGGGACTGCAACTCAGCTCCTTTATGTTTGGCCTGTGGGGTCCTACAAGGTTCCATTTCATCTTGGGATTCAGGCTGGATTGTCTCCAGTATGCGGATGACACTCAGCTTTATCTCACACTTCCAGCTGATCCCACGGAAGCTGCCAAAACCCTGAACCGGTGCCTGGAGGCAGTTTTGGAGTGGGTGTGGGCTAACAAACTGGAGCTTAATCTTCACCAGGCAGAACTGCTACTGGTGGGTGGAAGGTCTGACCTGGGATTTGAGCTGTCGCCTGGAGTTGTGCTCCTCTTGAAAGAACAGGGTGCTTTTGGACCGGGGACTGCTGCTGGATAAGCAGATGGCAACTGTTGCCGGGAGTGCCTGGGCAGAAAAGACCCAGCCACTGTGGCGCATGCCCAAGTTAGATGAGATTACTGTAGTGCCGTCTATGTGGGGCTGCCCTTAAAGTGTTTGGAAACTTCGATTTGGTATAGAATGCTGCAGCAAGATGCTGACTGGAGTGGGTCATACGGACCCTATCACTCCAATCTTGGCCCGTCTACGCTGGCTTCCAGTTTGTTTCTGGGCACAATTCAAGGTATTGGTCTTGACCGTCAAAGCCCTCTGTGATTTGAGACAAACATACCTGAAAGACTACCTACTCGCTCGTGAACCTGCCCAAACACTACAGTCATCTTTGAAGGAGCTACTTTGGTTGTTGCCGCCTTCTGGGGTTAATTACAACAAACCGGACCACGGGATGATTACTAGAACGCCGTTGCTTGTCTTAAGTTGTTTCTCTTTGTTTCTCTCTTTGTAACAAGTGTATTACGATAGAACCTTTGAGTCTAAGGTAAGACTTTATTAAAAAGGTAAAGGTAAAGGTTCCCTTGCTCGAAAGCCAGTCGAATCTCTAGGGTTGCGGTGCTCATCTCCGTTTCAAAGCCGAAGAGCCAGCGCTGTCCGAAGACGTTTCCGTAGTCATGTGACTAAACACCAAGGCGCACGGAACGCTGTTACCTTCCCACTGAAGTGGTACCTATTTATCTACTTGCAATGTCTTGCTTTTGAACTGCTAGGTTGGCAGGAGCTGGAACTAGAGACGGGAGCTCACTCCGTCATGGGCACCCGGGTCTCGAACTGCTGAACTACCGACCTCCCACAGCCTGCAGTTCAGCGTCTTAACCACTTGAGCCACCGCAGCTCCTTAAGACTTTATTACTGGCTGTAAATATTACCATAGGAGCTTCATGGTTAATGCTTAAGTTGTATTCTTGTTAATTACGTTAAAAATACTCTAGAAATTTATACTTAGCATATATAAAAAAAGATAAAAATTGTAAAATTATACATGGTGATTTAGTGTTTTACTTACCTTCTGAGATTAGGTGACTGGCGGCCCGGGAGAGGGCATTCTCAGTCATGGTACCAAAGCTCTGGAACCCTCTCCCCAGGGGGGCTTCATCTGTCCCCTTCTGTTGCCATCTTTTGCCAGCGGGTGAAGACTTTTTTTGTTGGCATTCCCCCAATGACCCCTTCATCCTAACCAATGTTTGAGTTGCTGTTTTTATGTCTTTGTGCATATTTTAACTCTGTGTTTAATTGTTTTAATGATGTGTGTTTTGGAGGGGGGTTGATTCTAATAGTTTTAAAGTATGATTTTTATCAGGTATTTTTTGATTTGTTAGCTGCCTTGGTAGCTCTTGTGAGGGCAGAAAGGCAGGATATAGCTCTTGTGAAATAAAAAAATATCATGCAGACTGGCAACACATCTATAGTCAGATTTTCTGTTCCAAATTAAACAGGACCCCAAGAGAGCACATTGCAAGATTGCTCCGTTGCAAGACGGCTAAAAATGTTGGTAGCTATGACACCTATTGGCCACCAGGGAGCAGCAGCATTAAATTCTCTCTCCTATTTATCATCAAAGCCTAAATTAAAACTACATTTAGCACCACACCCAAAATATAAAGATGAATGTTTCCGTGTGCGTTGCCAACGGAAATGAAAACTCAATATATTGAATCTCTGAGCGAAATCTGTTACAGTGCTAATGCTAATTGTGACGGTACTCAGATCTAATGGGGGAAATTAGGAGCACACGTTTGTGTAACATTTTCTGGTGCCTCCTTGTGGAGTATTACAATTCGGATATGTTGGAATGGATGCGTGTACACATAAAACCGATCGGAAACTTGGATTTTCCAAAGGCTCGTGTCACATCCTCGCCGTGCTGTTTCCCTCACCTTGTCCTCCCCTTGCCTGTTCAACTCAACAAACTTTGAGGTATGCTTGGAAGTCACTGAGGCTGCTACAACTGGACTGGGCTGTCCTACCAGCCCCCTGTCAGAACCTGTGAGGCAGGGACCATCCATTCCCACCGCCAGCACCGTTGCCAACAATACCACTGAAGTTATCAGGTCCCAGTTTTTCATCCCAGCTACCTCTTAGAGAGGTAGAGCTGCGGTGGCTCAAGTGGTTAAGACGCTGAACTGCAGGCTGTGGAAGGTCAGTAGTTCAGCGGTTCGAGACCCGGGTGCCGCATGATGGAGTGAGCTCCCATCTCTGGTTCCAGCTCCTGCCAACCTAGCTGTTCGAAAGCAAGAAATTGCAAGTAGATAAATAGGTACCACTTCGGTGGGAAGGTAACAGCGTTCCGTGCGCCTTGGGGTTTAGTCATGCCGGCCACATGACCACGGAAACGTCTTCGGACAGCGCTGGCTCTTCGGCTTTGAAACGGAGATGAGCACCGCAACCCGAGAGTCAGATTCGACTGGCTTTCGAGCAAGGGAACCTTTACCTTTACCTCTTAGAGAAGCGATTCTCCCTTGGAAGATGGTTTGCCACCTCATCCCCTCAGAGATGGGTGCTGGTGGCCCTTACGGTGCCCACCGATGGTCTGACCAGCTTAGATGCATACAGAGAGGTCATAGGTGACATCATAGGATAGGGTCATGAAAAATGACTTCCGCATCCTGCCCCTTGCCTCCTCTGGCAATGGTACCTATTGGAATGAGCAGCACTAGAGTTGGAATTGCTGTAGACCAAGGTTTCTATGTTCTCTTTAGCAGCTGGTATATGAGACATAAGCTGCTCTTTGCTGGATCTCTGAGCCAGGTTTGTGTTGTAATTTATCCCGGCACAGTCTCCCTGCCTCGCTCTCCTCCCATTAAGGATCGGACAAGTAAAACTGAAAACTTAAAGACAGTGATGTGTGCAGTATCCTTTAGGGGTTCTGGAAAACCTGGTGGGTGTGTCTGCTATTCAGAATTTAGTCTGGTGTTTTCTTTGTTTTCCTTTTATTTCAGAGATTAAGAGAAAGGGGTGTGCATGTAAGTTTTGCAAGAAATTCTCACTCAGCCATGAAAATAAGAACATATGAGAAGTGTGGCAGAATTTTGGGGTTCGATGGAGACCTGAGAATTTCTGTCTTTCTTATTATGTGCCTTAGAGCTGAGAGGCCTAGACATTAGCTTGGATAGGCTTTGGTTCTACCCCAGAAAGCATTACAATGCACGTCTATTTTTCTGCACTGCTACCAGTGTTCCCTCTAAGCTGAGTCAGTGTGAGCTAGCTCACAGTTTTTTAGCCTCCGGCTCACACATTTTTGTCTTAGCTCAGGAAGGATGGGGCTCCAGAGCAAACTAATTTATGCAGTAGCCAAGTAGCTCACTCACAACTTTAATGCCAGTAGCTCACAAAGTAGAATTTTTGCTCACAGGACTCCACAGCTTAGAGGGAGCATTGAATAACTCTGATATCTGGCTTAGTGGAGCCTTGTAGAATGTTTTCATTCTTGGTGATAGGGTGTACCATCTCCGAATCTAAACTTCCATAAATTAAGGTCAGGCGTGTCTCCTATTATCCAGAGATAATGGCCCATCCAGTCCAACACTCTGTGTCACATGGTGGCCAAAACCCAGGTGCCATCAGGAGGTCCACCAGCGGGGTCAGATTTCCTATGGTTACCTTGATACAGTCTCTCTGTCACTCTCAGCCTGGCCTACCTTACAGTGTCGTCTTGAGAACAAAACGAAGAGCAGACAACCATGTACTATTTCCTAAGCTTCTTGGAGGAAGAGCAAATTAACTTGTAAAAAATAAATAAGGTGACAGAGACCAGGGAACACGTGGGTTGAAACAGACTAGATTTCTGAGGCATTTGAATTTTTAAAATAACTGTTCCATTGTTCTCCCAAGCCAAGCTTCCCTCTGTACATCTATAATTTCTTGGATAATTAAAATTTTAAAGAAATAACAAGCAAGTTGTATAATGTGCTAAATCAGAATGACTAACTATGTGCTTCAGTGGGTTCCCCCCCCACACTTCCAGTTACATCCCCAAAAAGAAACATATGCCTCCAAGAAATATCACTCACACATGCTGTGACAGCTGTGTTAGCTAAGCATCCTTCTGGCTTTCTTTTAAAAAAACCCCCTGATATAATTAGTTTCCCTGTCTTTTAATAAGTTGTGTTTGGTGTCTTGAAAGGTATGGTTCCCTCAGACACAATTCTGTCTCTTTTTTTAGCTGTTTGGATTTTTATGTTGCCTTTTACCTTTGTGGAACAGGCGGTGTAGAATGGTGTTCGAAGAAGACAATAGATCAAGATGGGTTAGCCGTGTTTGTTTGTCTGTAGCAGCAGAAAAGAGTAAGAGTCCAGTAGCACCGTAAAGACTGTCAAGACTACCACAAATTAAAGACTAACGAAGACCACCACAAATTTTGCTAGTCTTTAAGGTGCTACTGGACTCTTACTCTTAGATGGACAAATAGATTGTAGATAACAGCGTTCCGTGCGCCTTGGTGTTTAGTCATGCCGGCCACATGACCACGGAAACGTCTTCGGACAGCGCTGGCTCTTCGGCTTGGAAACGGAGATGAGCACCGCAACCCTAGAGTCGGATTTGACTGGCTTTCGAGCAAGGGAACCTTTACCTTTAAGGTGCTACTAGACTCTTACTCTTTTCTACTGCTAAGAGGACTGTCATGTCATGCTGCCCCTGCTGATGTCATGCCTGCCTTTGCTGATGCCCCTGAACAGGCTCCTGAGGACCCTGAACAGGCTCCTGAGGACAGTACTGCAGCAGAAAGGCAAAGACTGGATCCTGTAGCTGAAAGCTATCTAAGTGGTGAGGAGGATAGAGCCTCCCAGGGAACACCTGCAAGGGATCAGTCTCTGCTGCAGCCCAGTAATTCATCATCAGACTCGCCTCCACCTGTAACCAGGCTCAGGAATGTAAGAAGACAACAGCTGAGAGAGCGAAGGCAGAATGCACGCATGCGTGCCAGAAGATCTCTTAGCCCTGATTACTGACAGGATCCTGTCCTCACTCCTGGCTAGCTAATGAGTTGATTAGCTAGCACTGTATATATGCAAGTCTGTTGCCAGCAGTCATTTGTGCTGGCAAACGTCGTTTGTTCAGGACCTGAATCCTTGCATCTCTGCTCCAGACCTTGTGGACTTCTTCTCGGCTTGATCCTCGGCTTTTGACCTTTGGCTTTGTTGACCCTGCGTTCATCTCTGACTCCTCTGGTATTGTTGTGATTTATGGACTTGAAACTTTGGTATGTCTGACCCTGCTTTTGGACTGTGATTTAAACCTGCTTGAACCTTGCTACCTGATTTGCCCGGCTTGACCTCGGACTGTTCCTGGACTTTTGCTTGCTTGTGTCACGCCCCCTGGTCCTGCCGTGACAAGGACAATGTGTCTGTTTAAAGCATAGATGTCATATCTGCCCCCTGCTACATAGTCCAGTTAGTGTTTCTGTCTAACATGGGTTATTGTAGCCTGATGTTACTACCCCAACCCTCATCCCTGCCCCACTTTGGTTGTTACTCAAGAAATTGTCACAATTTGCTGCTTAATTATATTCTTCCATTTGCATCTCCCTTCTTTAATTGTCTGCATCTGTGTGGTTCTTGTCTGCGTAGACTGGGTTCAGAGAATTGCCTAGTTAGGTTGATGCACCCAAGGAAACTTGGACTTGTGTTTCTCTGACATGCACAACTCCCATTCTACAATCCTCTCTTA
>NW_015166436.1:417798-434305 GCF_001447785.1 Gekko japonicus | reverse complement strand
TTCAAGCATTCAGCTTCTAGCTCTTTCGACTGTGAACATGACTAAATGTTGGCTTAAGAATGCATTCCCTTCATGGCCGGGGTCCGACTTACCTGAGGGACCGCCTTTCCCCATATATACCCCCAAGAGCACTTCGGTCCGGGGCACAACATCGCCTGGTGGTTCCAGGCCCCCGGGAGGCAAGGCTCGCCACAACTAGGACCAGATCCTTTTCAGTGGTGGCCCCTACCTGGTGGAACAAGCTCCCGGAGGAGATCAGGGCCCTGCGGGACCTTATGCAGTTCCGCAGGGCCTGTAAGAAGGAGCTCTTCCGCCAGGCTTTCACATAGGGGCCACCACTACCACCGCCACCAATGAGGTGGACAACATCGGGGTTAAGGATGGCCCAGGAAGATCTGCCACAATTTCTGCGTGGCCACTGGATTTACCTGGTTGCGCTATAGGATAACATCACCCTGGAGAGCCATCCGGAGACCATCTTGTTAAATTCAGTATAATTTTTATTAATTGTCATTAATGTTTTATTGCTTTTATCTGTTTTATATGGGTTTTCCCCTTGTAAGCCGCCCTGAGCCCGCTCTGCGGGGAGGGCGGGGTATAAATCTTAATAAAATAAATAAATAAATTCCTTTGGTCTGCACAGGTTGTACTTCCTTTCTTTTATGTACTTCTGTTTACATAACTGGCTGTGACTGATTTCATTTCATTTTATTTTATTTGTGCCGAAAGGTTGCCCTTTGGGGCATGTGAGGATGCAATTCAGTGATGGTTTTAAGTGGCCCATTTGCATCACAGGCTCAACATATAGCAACTGCAACCACATGGAGATTACACACCCAGGCAGACGTTGCGCTGATGCTGCAACCGGTTGAAAGTGTGTGATTGCAGAGATGTCGTCAAATGGACCTTACCACATAGTCACACATTGCAAGTAACCAGTTTCACCACTAGCTTGAAATGAACACACATGCTGGGGTCCTGATCCAAAAGAAGTCAGGCACCTCTCCGTTTCATAAAATCATCCAGTCTTTAGTTGGTTTGGGATATACTTTTGTCCCGTTGATTTCAACAAGATTTGAGCACAGCTAACTTTTTCTAGATTGGGGCTGTAGAGTTTTGAATTAGGCGCCACAACCCCCGGTGGTCATCTGATTCTGCTCAGCATGGCAGTAATAAGAGGAGTGGAGGCAGACCACTCTGGTGGAAGAGAATGGGAGGAGCCAGTTGTCGGAATGGGAGGAGCCAATTGTGGCGGGATCTTTTGCCATAAGAGCTCTACCAGTACCTTCCTATGTGTAGAAATGTGACACAGCAAAACAGAAAATTATAGTGGAATGTGATTTACGTATGCCAAGGTTAGATAGACCAGCAATCTATGAAATGGCAAGGGTAAATTTTGTGTGCCATTCAGATGAGTTGCCAAGGTCTTGCATTGCTGCTTGATGCCAACCAGTCAGCACCATGTGATTGGATGACGTCAACTTTTGTGTAGTGAATAACTTTCTGTGTGATTAAAAGATACCATTTGCCAGTCCAGGGAAAATGTTTGTTTCATTTGGCTTCTAACCTGCCCTACCCCGCAGTCAGGTTCAGGGCGGGTTACAACAGATAATAAATACATAATCCAGTGTCTAAAACTACAGACCAAACCTTAAACAACAGTAAGACATCAATATACAACAACAGATATAACAATCATCGGTGTCAGGCAATTATTCCATGTCTAACTGCTTCCGTATTAATTTCCCACACGTGTGCAGATGGATAACACTTAATGCTGATGGGGCAGATGGACTTCATTTAAGTCCCCGCAGTGAACGTGTTCCACCAGGCCGGAGCCAGAGCGGAAAAGGTCAAGGCTAGGCAGACATTCTTGGGGCTGGGGACCACCAGCAGAACTTGATCCATTGAGTGCATAATTAAAAACTAGTGGTTTGTATAGTAAGCAATGGCTGAGCGTGAGAGGGTACATCCATCAACAACTTATCAATCTTTGTAAAGCATTGGTTGTTTCTAAAATCGTCTCCAATGAAGCAATTATTTTTTAAAAAACATTTTATTAGGATATAATAAACATAGTCAAATATAGATCACAAACTTTTTAAAGCAATTATTTTTTGAACCGTTTGAGCTACTAGCAGCATTTGCTGACCCAGTGTGATCAGCTCTAATTTACTCTCGTGAGATAACTGGGGCTTCTCCTTTGGCAAATCTTCCCCTGAATATGTAGTAATCTCCTGGTTCTTATCTTTTAAAAATGGCAAACCGGCTACAAGTTGCGCTAGTTCCACACTTGCAACTTCCCCAGGATCAAGGACCTCTGGAACAGCTTTTAAGACAGGCGAATCTGTTCTGTGAGGGTACATCCAAATAAAATATTATTTAACTCAGGGGCACTAAAAAAGTTTTTGGTCTGAAGGCCAAATTGAGATATGGAAACCCTCTGGTGGGCCAGGACCCACTTTAGAAGGGCCATCTTTAAAGGGGAGACTGTGCCCATCATAGATCCTAGAGCAGCTGGGGCCGTGTCACTTCAGACATGCCACATCTTTACTTCCAGACATGCCATTGGGGCACAGAGCTGACCTGGACATTTGGCAGCCCTTGATTTGGGTGCATACAGGGCTATTTTTGGGCAGGAACGCACAGGAACGGAGTTCCAGCTGGCTCCCAAGTTGGCCACGCCCAGCAGGAACTCATTAGCGTAATAGGCCACGCCCAACAGCAGAAACTCATTAGGATTGGCTACATTAGGGGTGTGTGGCCTAACATGCAAAGGAGTTCCTGATACAAAAAAGCCCTGGGTTTTGACAACAAACAGGGTAAACAGAATAAGAAGCAAAAGGTGAATGTGGCTGGATGACCACACTTCTGGTAACACGGGGGTGTGGCCTAATATGCTAATGAGTTTCTGCTGTTAGGTGTGGCCTATTACGCTAATGAGTTCCTGCTGGGCTTCTTCTACAAAAAGAGCCCTGGGTGCATATATTTTTATCACCTTGTCTGTGGCCTGGCCATGACACACGGGCTGTAGTTTGCTCCCTCCTCCCAACTGTAACCAAAATCAATGTGGCAGAAACATTTCCTGTAACCGTAGACCTATGGCATTGCTTGCTTGGTGTCTTAAACTGGCTGATTGCATTTGTTGTTGTTGTTGTTGTTTAAATTGTCTTGAGTCTCAGCAAGAAAGGCGGGCTATAAAAAAACCTAGTAAATAAATCTACGTGAGAACGGAATGCAGTGAATATCAAATTCAAAGGTACACATCCCTTTTGCTCTGTGTTAGCAAATATAAGCCTTGTTAAGATATGGATTTTACATGCTTTAATCTTTCCCTCTTCAGTCAGAGCGATGCAGAAATAGATGCAAAAAATTAGTGATGAATCCATGAATCAAAATGAGCGATGTTAAATTTGTGGTGCAAAAAATAAGGCATGGTCTTTTGTGGGCATCATTTGGATTTAGGATGTAACACCGGCGTCTTTCATGTCTTTACAGTGCTTTGCCGTTCGGTCTCTGGGATGGGTAGAAATGGCCGAGGAAGACCTGGCCCCCGGAAAAAGCAGCGTTGCTGTGAACAACTGTATCCGGCAGCTCTCCTACTGCAAAAATGATATACGAGACACAGTTGGCATCTGGGGAGAGGTAAGAAACGTCTCACCCTCTTTCCTAGTGGCACCTGCTTGTTCCTTCTTCCAAAAGTTGGACGCAGCAGCTGCAGGCAAAGAGGAACGAGGGCTGGATGAGCTCCGCAACCAACTGTAGGGACTCTGAGAACCAGAGGTCACTACAGGTGTCCTGCGTGTATTTCCATGTTAGGAGAATGGTACGTTTTCTTGCCCTTTATAAGAAGTGCCCTGCTGGATCAGACCAAGGGTCCACCTGGTCCAGCTTTTTGTTTCTAATAGTGGCACAGGAGCCAGGAGCCCCTAGTTGACCCCAGCATCTGGTATTCAGAGACAGAGTCTCTGGACTTAGATTTGTTAGCTGCTGCGAGCCACCACAACTAATACTATTCAGAGCAAGTGGCCATTTCCACATCTTGCAGTAGCATAGTCCAGACATTAATTCTGTTCTGTGTTCAGTAGTTTCTTTCTTTTTGTGCGTTCTGACTGCCAGTTCATTTCTTTGGATCTCTCTGCGTTCTGCAACCAGAACAGAAGAAAGAAGTTCTCTATCCTTCTTCTCCATACCATTCACAAGGTTGGATCCCACCTAGGGTTGCCAAGTAGACTCACCCCTCGGAGTGGGGGAGCCCTGCCGGTGTCCGGGAGTTCGTCAGGGGGGCGCGCGCGCCAGCAGCACATCACCAGAAGTGACGTGCTACATGCTCACGTTGGGGGCGTGGCCCACATCGTCGGGGGGGAAACCATATGGTTTTCCCCCCTTTGGGGCCCGATTCCGCCGTGGCGGAAATCGGGCCTCCGAAGCGGGGGATTCCCTGCCCCCCAGGCCCATTTGGCAACCCTAATCCCACCAATCGTTTCCATGCACAAAAGGAGAGGGGGCAATTTTTGCCAATTTCTCCCCCTCCCATGGCAGACCTCCGCTCCCCCCTTCATGCTGTTCCTGGGTCTCCTCTTTCCTCCTGGAGCGAGAGCATTTCAAGAGAGCATTTTGGGCCGCAGCAGAAGGGGCGAGAAAACGAAAACGAAACTTTCAACAGAATCAAAGCCATTCTGTGGTGGCAGAATGGACCGTACCACTTCAAGTGTGTGTGTGTGTGTGTGTGTGTTCATTTATCTATTTTCTTGTTCTAAGGTTGGTGTGTCTTTAAGTAGTTTGGTGTGTGCATTTTGTAAACTGGTTTGAGTCCAGAAGTGTATTAATATTTAAATAAATAAAATTCTTAACGCATCCTCCCCTGTGCTGAAAAAACTCCCTGCAGATAAGCCGTTCACACGTTGGAGATCTTGTTTTCTTCTTTTTCCTTATTCCTGTAGGCAAACTTTAAAATAATATAATTTATCTCCTGCAGTCTGAAACGGTACAGTCCATTCTGCTCCCTCAGCATTTTGCTACCTCATTCTGTTGTATAGACCAGGCCTCCAAGGAGAGGCAGGAAACAGAAGGAAGGCCTGGTACTTCATCATTCCTGTGCTCGCCAGTTCTGTCCTGTGAAAGCCCCCCTTGGCTGTTTTCTCGCAGCAGGGTCTTCTTCCAGAGCCCAGCTGATTGGGACTGGGGAGATGATAAATGAGAGGAGAGTCAACAGGTGGAGAAAGGGTTAAGCACCTCCTTCCCACTTTCCAGGGCTCTTTTTGTAGAAAAAGCCCGCAGGAACTCATTAGCATAATAGGCCACGCCCAACAGTAGAAACTCATTAGCATATTAGGTCACACCCCGACAACACAGCTCATTAGCATATTAGGTCGCACCCTCATGTTACCAAAAGTGTGCTCATCCAGCCACACCCACCTTTTGCTTCTTATTCTGTTTACCTTGTTTGTTGTCAAAACCCAGGTCCTTTTTTTGTAGCAGGAACTTCTTTGCATGTTAGGCCACACACCCCTAATGTAGCCAATCCTAATGAGTTCCTGCTGTTGGGTGTGGCCTATTATGCTAATGAGTTCCTGCTGGCTGTGGCCAGCTTGGGAGCCAGCCGGAACTCCGTTCCTGTGCGTTCCTGCCCAAAAATAGCCCTGCCACTTTCCCTTGATAACGCCACCCATCCCCTCCCCTGAGTAAGTTTTACAAATGCCCAATTTGTGTTTGGTTGATTAATTGGTTATTTACTGTTTGACTTTCATTAGGGAAAAGACATGTACCTTATCCTGGAGAATGACATGCTAAATTTGGTTGACCCCATGGATCGCAGTATTCTTCATTCTCAACCCATCGTAAGCATCCGTGTCTGGGGAGTAGGCCGTGACAATGGCCGGTGAGTGGACTCTTTCTTCTTGGTGTTGAAGTCGGCTGGTGTACAATACAACATGTGCTAGATAAGGACCACGTCCTTGCATACAATTGAATGTGTGTCTCTGAAGAACAGATAGATAGGTGTCAATTTTTCTCTCAATCGAACGATGGTTAACAGTGTAATGCAGCCTGAGCAGCCCCATCTCACGTGCGTGACTGTAGGGTTACTGCTTAATCTGGTGATGCACCAGAAAACATTCTGGTGTGTTGTGGCTCAAGTAGATCTGAAGTTCCTTACTCCTAAATCCCTCCTTCCTACCTGAACATTCTGCTTCCTGGTTAACTGAGAAGCTAGGAGCAATGAAGCACATGGACAGAAAACCTGATGCGTTCAGTGGAGAAGAACTCACCAAATCCAGCCAGACTCAGGTTAGAGCGTGGATTTGTGTCTATTCCTTGGTGGTGACGACATCAAGATGATTTTAGCCACCATTCTGTCTGCCCAAATCCGTCCGTATTCCGTCCTGTTGTGACTTGTAAAGGGGTTTCTCCGTTTTGTTCCAAATTAGGTGATTTTAGAATTTTTTTATTTTTTTAAATAATTTCATCAGTATCCATACTGAAAAAGTTACATAATGAAAATTCTTACCAAACAAAAGTATGAAGTTGCCTCAATTTGATTAGTAACAGAAGTCTACAGGTGATCAAACAATGCAGGATAGTTACCTTTCTGTAATACAGTAAGTTTCATAATTATATGAACCTCTTTAACCTTATCTAGGAGCTGCGGTGGCTCAAGTGGTTAAGACGCTGAACTGCAGGCTGTGGAAGGTCAGTAGTTCAGCAGTTCGAGACCCGAGTTGCCGCATGACGGAGTGAGCTCCCGTCTCTAGTTCCAGCTCCTGCCAACCTAGCAGTTCAAAAGCAAGAAATTGCAAGTAGATAAATAGGTACCACTTCGGTGGGAAGGTAACAGCGTTCCGTGCGCCTTGGTGTTTAGTCATGCCAGCCACATGACCACGGAAATGTCTTCGGACAGCGCTGGCTCTTCGGCTTTGAAACGGAGATGAGCACCGCGACCCTAGAGTCGGACTCGACTGACTTTCGAGCAAGGGAACCTTTACCTTTACTGTAAGACCATCATTCTCAAACCGTGGGCCATGACTCTCTCGCAGGTAGGTTACAAGACTCAAATCCCTGAACTGTGATAGGAGCCTCTGGGGGTCCCCTCCTCCCGACACCAGGAAGGGCAGAACTGCCCTTTCGAGCAAGGGAACCTTTACCTTTTACCTAACCTTATCTAGCCATTCCTGTGTACCTGGTGCCTCATTTAGTTTCCTATACTGAGCAAAAACAAGTGCACAGTCATAATCAGATTAAAAGGATTTCCTGATATTTCACGGCAAAACCAGATATGTGATTCAACAAAAAGATTTCTGGATTCAGGTGTACACTAATCCTTAACCCTTTTCTCCATTTGCCACATATGTTATTCCAGTAATTCACGGCACATGGACAGTGCCACCACATACGTAAAAAACCTGCAGATTGATGATGACAAAATCAAGCGCTACCAGTGGTATTATATATCTAAATCTGCTGGATCACGTTAATTTCCCCTGCATTTTTAGAATGTTTAGTAATTTGCTATCTCATATTGGCTAGACATCTCACAGACAGAATTTCTTCTGTCCACTGTGACTTTGTCTCCGCCAGTTTTAACTGTTTCATCTCAGAATATTGAGTCCAGTGGCACCTTTAAGACCAACAAAGTTTAATTCTGAGTGTAAGCTTTCGTATGCATGCACACAAAAGCTTATACCTAGAATTAAAATCTGTTGGTCTTAAAGGTGCCACTGGACTCAGACAGGGCTCTGTTCTTCAGACCAACACAGCCACCTCACCTGAATCTGTCTCGGAATATTACCAGACTAAGCATTTTGAATGGATGAATGTAAGTTGTTACAGCCTGAAGACGAATAGAAACTGCTTCAAAGGGTGGGCCTGCTGCTTCGGTGCTGTTCTTTGGCCTTTCAAGAATAACTACATCCCTTCAAAGAAGGTTGCCCTCTTGCACTAAGGAGGTGGTGAATGCTTCTTCAAAGGACTGGGAACTGCCAGTTGCCTTCAAGGAGTCCCTTGTGAAAGTCCTTCTGAAGACACCCTTCTTGGTTCTGAATGATTTAAGTAACTGTAGACTTTGTGGCAAATATTCCGGATCTGATCAAGAGGTTTTGGCAAGTGCTAGGTGTGCAACTTCAGGCTTTGTTGAAGGAGAAGGATTATCTGGGTCCTTTTTGGTCCACCTTCTGACCTGGTATTGGTCCTGGAACTGCCTGGGTTGACCTCATAGATGGACTTTGCTGGGGGGGGAGGGAAGAGATGGGGAAATACAAACCTGTTGATACTTCAGGCACGATCGGCAACTTTCAGTATCATCCACTACACTGTCTTTCTAGACCAGGGGTTGCCAACCTTTTTGGGCCTGTGGGCACACTGGGAATTCTAACGAGGTACGGTGGGCGCAGCAACAAAATGGCTGCTGCAGGAGGCGGAGCCAGACTCAAAATGATTGCCACCACTTAACTGCAGTAACACTCTGTAGATCCTTGTGCTGTGGTGGCAGCCGCTGCCAAAGCAACATATTAAAAAATCTGCATAGCCAATCAGATCTCCAGTAGTCAATCAGATGCCTTGCTGGGCAAAAGCCCTACCTGCCCCACCCACTTTGCAGACACCAGAAAAGGTATTGGCGGACACTGTGGTACCCACAGGCCCCACATTGGGGACCACTCTTCTAGACCGATATGGCTATCAGGGGCATTGAGTTCCAGTGTTTCTGTTTCAGTCTGGTAGACCAGTACCAGAGGGTACTGTGGCTCAGTGGAAGAACCTCTGCTTGGCATGCAGAAGGCCCCAGGTTCAATCCCTGACATCTCCAGTTAAAAGGATGAGGTTGTAGGTGATGTGAAAGACCTCTGCCTGAGACCCTGGAGAGCCACTGCCAGTCTGAGTAGACAATTACTGACTTTGATGGACCAAGGGTCTGATTCAGCATAAGGCCGTTTTGTGCATGCGTGCGTGTGTGATAGTGATGCTGCTGCTTGCCCCTGTAGTACTTGTGCTATGATGTGCTCCCTAGCTATCTTCTACCCCATTCTACCCCACATGAAACCACTGAGTAAGCCAAAGAGCTGACGTGCACTTCTGTCTGTATGCTGATGGCATGCAGCTCTGCTTTTTCTTTCTGGACGAGTCCCATGTGTCAATGGACTTCCTGAATGAGCGTTTGAAAAAATGTCATGGAGAGGATGAGGGCTGGAAAAAAACCTGAAGCTGGGTCCAGATGATACTGAGGCGCCATCGGTCGACAACAGGGTCAGTCAGGGATTGTGGATCCTCCATGAGCAAGCAGCTTCACAGCTTTAAAGGTAAAGGTAAAGGTTCCCTTGCTCGAAAGCCAGTCGAATCCGACTCTAGGGTTGCGGTGCTCATCTCCGTTTCAAAGCCGAAGAGCCAGCGCTGTCCGAAGACGTTTCCGTGGTCATGTGGCCGGCATGACTAAACACCAAGGCACATGGAACGCTGTTACCTTCCCACTGAAGTGGTACCTATTTATCTACTTGCAATTTCTTGCTTTCGAACTGCTAGGTTGGCAGGAGCTGGAACTAGAGACGGGAGCTCACTCCGTCTTGCGGCACACTTGGGTCTCGAACTGCTGAACTACTGACCTTCCACAGCCTGCAGTTCAGCGTCTTAACCACTTGAGCCACCGCAGCTTTAGGGGGCATTTAGATCTGTGCTCATAGGTGCAGGTCTGCTCTGTGACATGTAGTATCGTTACTCATCTTCAGCTGCTATGCCAGCTACAGCCCTTTCCCGAGAGGCATGCTTTGGCCAAGTTAAGCCATGCTCTCATCAGGCTATGCTACTGCAGTGCGCTGTTTGTGAGGAAGGATGAGAATTTCCAGTGTGATTCCTCAGGGGTGTTTGCATTACTGGGCGAATGTTGGTTTTGGAGAGCCCCTTAACATACGTAGCATGGTGTTAGCAGTGGGAAAGGGCACGGAAAGATGAGCCGAGCCTAGACTCAGTGACATGAGAGGTTCTTTTCCATGGATGTTGAAGGGATTTGGTTTGTCTAAATGTACCTGCAACACTTTCCTGCAGATTATAAGTGTTGAGATTGGAGACTGGATGGCGGATATGGGTCTGGGAACCAGTTTATGTTGAAGATCTGCAGCATTGGGGGGGGGGGAGGAGACCTCTTTTTCTCCTTGCCTGCCATTTTCATAGTAGGGAGCGCCTTTCAAAAATCCCACATGGCCTTTCCTAGGGAAATTACTCTTTTCTGTTCCTTGTCAGGAAGACAATGATTTTGATGACTAAAACAGTAACTCGTGTCTCTTGACTTGAATATTAAGTTATTTGAAAGTCATTGCTATCTTCAGGTCCTTCATATATATATATATTACCAGACTTTTCCCTTGTAGTAATTTATTTGGTTGGATTCCTCTTTGGAAGATGAAAAGCTCTTTAACGGTACCTGACCAGATGATTTTATGAGCCATGTGCTAATGAAAGATTGATGAAAAACAGAGATCCGCTGATGAAAGTTTAATCTAAGGATGCATCTGCTAGTGCCCCTCCGGCAGAAAAGCCTCCTGGGAGATTAATAATTCTTTCAACACACACACACACTCTGCTGTTATCTTGAACTCTAGGTATTAACGTCTTTTTTAATTCTGTAGCGTGTGGCAAGAGAACAATTCATGATTTACTTGACTGTTTTGCTGACTTAAACGGTGTGATCATTTTACACCCTGGGAAGAAGGTGTGACTTGAGTTCTCTTGATCATGCCGTGAAATACAATATTTTCCTGAAGCCGTCTAAGCCGAAGGAAAACTCCGGGCTGTCTCCGCCAAGGGGGAGGTAAACAAAAAGTGACCTACAGGGGGAGGGGAAGATTAGTGTATATAGGCTGTATGTGTAGAAGAATCCCTACTGCAGATTTGACTTAATGTTCAGTATTAATATGTGTTTACTTTTAATTATACACTTATTTCACACATGGAGGGCGATCCTGTCACCTTAACCGTTACTGAAACAAAAATCTTGATCTGTTAAGTCACGCGCCTGGTATTAGAAATAGCTTCAAGGCACAGTGGAAGAGGTTGGAAGACAATAGTGTGGCGCTGATACCACGCTGGCTGCCTGCAAACCATTGTTGAAAATCAAAGAGCAGGCTTTGGGATTATGAGCTCCCTCCCCGTCCTCTCCCATCTCTTGTGTTGTGTTAGGATTGCTTTTGCTTGCCACGTTCAGCATTTCCAAAATATACTTCAGAATCAAATTCGATTCCTGGTTAGCTTGGTGTAGCGGTTGAGAGCATGGAAGGGAAAGGAGTTTGTAAGCCGCTCTGAGACTCCAAGTGAAGGGCGGGGTATAAATCCAATCTCTTCTTCTTCTTCTAATCTGGGAGAACCGGGTTTGATTCCCCACTCCTCCACATGCAGCTGCCGGAGTGACCTTGGGTCAGTCACAAGTTCTCTCAGGGCTGTTCTCTCAAGAGCAGTCCTCGAAAGAGCTCTCTCAGCCCCATCTACCTCACAGAGCAGTGATGGTGAACCTTTTAGAGACCGAGTGCCCAAACTGCAACCCAAAACCCACTTATTTATCGCAAAGTGCCAACACGGCCATTTAACCTGAATACTGAGGTTTTACTTTAGAAAAAACAATTCATACATTAACATAAGATGATCCAAACAAAGTAAGGAAAGCAATCCCAAATGCTTTCATTTACTTAAAATTATTTGGCAGAGAATTCCACACTTTAATGACGGTCTGGGCCTGGCTGGGGCGATGGCACGCATGCCCGCAGAGAGGGCTCTGAGTGCCACCTCTGGCACACGTGCCATAGGTTCGCCACCACTGTCATAGAGTATCTGTTATGGGAAGGGGAAGGGAAAGGAGATTGTAAGCCTCTCTGAGACTCTGAGTGAAGGGCAGGGTATAAATCCAGTCTCCTCCTCCTCCTCCTCTTCCTTCACATGGAGACCGTGGTTAACATTGGCACAGGTGCATTAGTTAACCATGGTTAAACCTATGGAAATTCGTGCTATAAAAAGTAAGCAGTGGTGAAGGCTAGTCCCAAATTTGTAACCCTTAGCGTGCCAGGAGCCAGAGATGCTTCTGCTCTGGGACTTAAAGAACTTTACCATGGTTTGTATGTTTTGATTGGATTGTGGCTTCAAGGGCAGTTCATATTTCTGTGTTTTGTAAGTTAATTTTTATGTACCTCCCTTCAGTAGCTGTTGGTTCAGAAAAATCTGCCTTCTTTTGCATGTTCCTTTGCCCAGAATTCCCCATGGTTCAAGTTCTGATGCCATAACTGTGAAAGAATCATCTGTCTGAAATCTATGAAATAGTATCTTTGGTTGCAGAGTTGGGTGTCTGTGGTTACACCCTCCTGGTTTAGGATCCCGTTTCGGCACTTCCTTTTCTGTCACAAACTCACATGCACAAAACAGAACAATTCAGAAGTAGGAAGTGGGGAAATTTTCCAGTCGGAACTGTGATGTCCATTCTGGTTCTGTTTGTTCACCTTCTCTGGGCGGTGAATGCAAATGGAAAATTTGCAGCCCCCAAAACAGGTGTCGTGTGTGCACTAATCCATTCACTTTCCCCCCTCCCTTTATCCCTTTCCTTTCATACCTTTGAAAACTAGGTCATGGACGTATTTCTTTTCCTCCTTCCCAGTGGGACTTTCTTTCAGGTACTGACGATGCTTTATCTGCACCCCTGATGAATGCTCATCATCGTTACCTGTGCCAGTACACACATGTGTACTGTGTGCACAGGCCTACTTGTGCATTTACAGCAAACAACTCATTCAAATGGCACAGTCTCTCAAAGTCGCCATTTTGCACTCCTCCAAGAGCAATGGACCCCGGTGTTTAAGGTCATGCGTCCAGGGTCCATGGGCCGAGTCACCTTTCCCGTAATGGGATGCTTTGCTTGAGGTCACAACTTGTCACGGTAGAGCCAGGGAGGCAGGCAGACGGGGGGTCACAATACAAGTCCAAAGGTCAGCCGGGATAGCAGTCAGCAGTGCATTAAACAAGTCCCAAAACACCAGACAAAGCCGTAGTTGAACGTTACCAGAGGTCAGAGTACAGGGAGCAAAGCCGAGGGCGTGGTCAGGTTAAAAGCTGGAAGTCAGGAGCCAGAGCAGTCCAAACACAAGCCGAGTCCAAAAGCCACAGAGTCAAACAGGAATCAAGGTGCAGAGCTTCTGGTTCTACGAACGAGGTTGCCAGCACAAATTGCTCATGGCCAGAGGCCCTACTAAATAGTGCTCTGGCCCATTAACTCATTAGCACCTTTGTGCGAGGTCCTGGCTGCTGTTAAAACTCAGGGCTCAAGGATCTCCGCCCTCTTGAACGTGCTTCTTTTCATCGGCTAGCCAGCTCCTGACATCTCTGATCCCTAAGCCTACTTACAGGTGGGGGAGATGCAGGTGGTGAGCTGCTTATGGCCTGCTCAATCCCAGGTGCAAACTGTCCTGTAGTTGACTCAGATTGCTGTGTATCCTCCTCAGTACTTACAGTAGGTGCAGATCCTGATGCTTCTTCAGCTCTTAAGGGCACTGAATCCTCCCCTCTTAGGCTGTCAGGAGCTGGCTCTGGGGCTGAGTCAAGGGCAGGCATGACACAACTGGAGTTTGGCTACTCCTGGCTTCGGTACAACCCTCTGCCAGGCAAGCTGAGGACTGATACAGAACAAAGCAGGAAGTATGGCCCATTTCTGTTCCAGATTTGAATGCTGCATTTTGTCCAGGAAACTCTGGGTGGCATACATGGTTCCATCCGCCCTCTCATTTTGTCCTTGCGACAACCCTGTGATGCAGGTTAGGCTGAGAGAGAATAAATGGCCCAAGGTCACTCACTCACTCACACACACACACACACACACCGAGCTTCCATGGTAGAATGGAGAACTGAACTAGAATATCTTCAGTTGTACACTGGCACTGTACCCACTGTGCCATGCAGGCTCTCTTCGATATACACAGTAGTGTAGCAGTGATGAAAGTAACAAGACAGTTCCTGGTTCTATCTCACCTCTGCCTTCAACTCCAAGGGTGACCGTAGGGAAGTCACTCCTTCTCTATGCCCGCCCCCAATCCTCAGTAAGGAGATAATTGATGGACCTTACCAGGGGTCATTTCGTAGAAAAAGAGGTGCAGGAGCTCATTAGCATAACTTATTAGCATAATTTATTTGCATATGCCACACACCCTGACATCACCGGAAGTGTGTCAGAAGGCAACACCCACCACTCAGGCTCCACTGGACTGTTTTGGATTGCTAGGTATTGGGGGGGGGACATGCAGATCTGTCCTCGCAAAGGAGGGAGAGCTTGTACCTGAATAACGCTTGGTCTCAAAGTTGCCACTGGACTGTTTTGGATTGCTAGCTATGGGGGGGGGGGGAAAATGCGCAGATCTGCCCTCACAGAGGAGGGAGAGCTTGTACCTAAGGCGGGCGGGGGGGGGGGCTCTGCAACTTACCTGGCTGCTTCTTGCTCCTCTGGCCAAACTGAGGGCTGCTGGAAGCAGGGGGTGGGGCTTGTTGCATGTGCCTGCCCCCTGGGCTGCTTACTGCCGGAGCTCCGCTCCTGTGCGCTCCCACAGGAAATGACCCCTGGACCTTACAAGTCTGTTGTAAGGACTACAAGAAGCAAATGTAGGTCCAGTGCTTTATAAACGCTCGTGGTGGTGGTGGTGGTGGTGGTGGTGGTGGTAGTGGTGGTGAATTTGGTTAAATACGGAAGTACAGCTTCTGTGCTATGGCTGTTGATTATCCATGGGTCTTATCACAAATTGTGCAGAGACAAAAATGCTGTTGGTCTGTAGCTGTAACTTGTATGGCTGCGCTTCTTTCTCGCCTAATGTGATGTTTGTGTTTTCTTGCCTTATGCCTCTTGGTGTACACAGATGGGCCAGGGAATATGAGGGATGGGAAGGCAGTCACGGGGGAGGGAGGGGAGGGAAAGCAGCACATGGACGTTTCATGGGAAGCTCAAGGCTGTAATTTTCAGTGGGCTGGGAACATGTGGAGAAAAGAAGTGGCAGAGAGGCAGCTGAGAAAAATAACTCAGCGGAATTAGAGCAATACGGAATGACAGCAAGTGAATGTACGTATCCAAAATCCAGCCTTGCACTTGCGTTAGAGGAGCAAGCCGGGTATGGAGATGGAAGGAGGGGCGCCAGCTGGGCCAGGCAGGAATAAAATTAAACAGGCGAAAGAAACGAGAGAATAAAACTCATACGGCCTGCTTTGTTCCTCCGTTTTCGAGTCCTAAATTTATGGCCTCTCAATCACTTACAGTGCAGTGCTTTGTGGACCTACTCCGGTCTCAGCCCACTGATTTCATTTGGCTTAGGTCAGGGTAACTCAGGGCAGGATGTTAGTGTTTTAGAATAAACTCATATTCAGAAGTGCGGAATGCCTTTAGACTGCATGTTCAGTAGCATTTTTGTGCAGAACCTTTGGAGAGCCTCCGAGCTAGAGCAAAATGGGCTCTATTGGTGCCTGTGTCGACATACAGGCAGGGGTCATTTCGTAGAAAAAGAGGTGCAGGAGCTCATTAGCATAACTCATTTGCATATGCCACGCCCCCTGACATCACCGGCAGTGTGTCAGAAGGCAACCCCTACTGCTCAGGCTCCACTGGACTGTTTAGGATTGCTAGCTATTGGGTGGGGGGACATGCAGATCTGTCCTCGGGGCTCTTTTTGTAGAAAAAACCCAGCAGGAACTCATTAGCATAATAGGCCACACCCAACAGCAGGAACTCATTAGCATATTGGGCCACACCCCTGACAGCACCGCTCATTAGCACATTAGGCCGCACCCCCCATGTTACCAGAAGTGTGGTCATCCAGCCACACCCACCTTTTGCTTCTGTTTACCTTGTTTGTTGTCAAAACCCAGGGCTTTTTTGGTAGCAGGGACTCCTTTGCATGTTAGGCCACACACCCCTAATGTAGCCAATCTGTCAGCAAGCTGCCATGGTGTTCTGTGTGACTTCTGTTTGTACATATGTGATCCCTGTCCCTGCCAGCTGGCCATTGTGTTTTCCTGCTGTAATGCTAAAGTAAAACAACTGGAGGATGTGAGGGGGAGAGTATGCTTCGCTGCTAGCTTGTTACTTATCAAGCATGAGAACTGCACCTGTGTTATGTCTACTGTTCGCCTGGTTCCCAGGACCTGAGCGTGCAACCGTTTTCTCCTGCCCGCCAGCGGGAACGTTATCCATTGGTTATGTATCTAACTTGAATCCCTTTATCATGTCTGCCCTAACTGCTTGTCCCCAGTTCTAACAAGGAACGTGTTTGAGTATCTTTCCAATGCTTTGAAATAAACTTTGCTTTCTTTGAAACGTGGATTTATTCTCGATGCTTGGGGATCCAACATATTGTTAGAACTCTTTTTCTCCTATCGTCCCGATTCTGGCGAGACCATGAGCGGGTCTGAGGGAAACCTACCTACCACGGAGGGGGACACGGGATCGGTCCCATCTACCTCCGCACCTTTGATTGTTACAACTACCGCACCAGGGGAAGGTGCTGTGGGGGGAGCG
>NW_015166436.1:367677-414915 GCF_001447785.1 Gekko japonicus | reverse complement strand
GCCGGTCTTGGCACGACCGGATGAAACTAAAAAATTCATTGTACAAACCGATGCTTCTGATGTGGCGATGGGGGCTGCGATTTTGCAGGAGGGGGATGACGGCCGTCTGCACCCCCTTGCTTTTGTGTCCAGGAAGTTCTCTGATGCTGAACGCAACTGGGGAATATGGGAAAAGGAGGCGTCAGCAATCTGGCTTGCCCTCTCCTCTTGGAGACAATGGTTGGAGGGGGCCCAACGTCCTTTTGAGGTTCGGACTGATCATAAAAATCTGGAGATGCTGAAATCGCCCCGTTCTCTCAATGCGAAGCAGCTTCGGTGGGCTGATTTCTTCGCTAAGTTTCGGTTCACTCTTCGCCATTTCCCGGGGGCGGCCAACTCCCTCGCTGATGCGCTCTCACGCCTCCCACAACATGACAGCCAGCGTGAGGTCATCATGGACTCTGTTTTCTCTCCCTCCCATTTGGGGGGTGCAGTGGTTACTCGCGCGCAAGCGCGCGCCACTTCCCGGCCTGACGTTTCGCCGCTCTCCCCGCTCCCAGCGGGGTGTCTGCTGTTGGGTGTGGTCTATTATGCTAATGAGTTCCTGCTGGGCGTGGCCAACTTGAGAGCCAGATGGAACTCCGTTCCTGTGCGTTCCTGCCCAAAAATAGCCCTGGTCCTCACAAAGGAGGGAGAGCTTATACCTGAATAAAACTTGGTATTAAAGGTGCCACTGGACTGTTTTGGACCGGGGGGCAGAGGGGGCTCTGCAACTTATCTGGCTGCTTCTTGCTCTGACTGAGGGCTGCTGGGAGCAGGGGGGTGGGGCTTGTTGCATGTGCCCGCCCCCTGGGCTCTTTACTGCCGGAGCTCTGCTCCTGTGCGCTCCTGCAGGAAATGACCCCTGCATACAGGCATCCTAAGAATATTTCCCTGGGAGTAAGCCTCACTGGAGGCTTCAGTAAGATTCTGAGTAGACGTGCTTAGGACTACTCCCAGAGATGGTTGTAACTTTGAATGCTACCAGGCAGGAAAGTGCCTAAATTTTCTCCTGTTGTGAGAGTAGAACCAGGTAGCTGGTCCCACCAGTATATGGGGCCCTGGAGATTCACTGCCAGTCCTTGATAGACCAGTGATCTGACTCAGTAGAAGACTGTTTCATGGGTTTACGTGTACATCTGATAAACATTGATAGGCCAGTGATCTGAGTCAGTAGAAGGAAAGTACAGTTACCAGTGATGCTGTCATGATCTGGGCTGTGCCACCAGAGACCTACTAGGCCCAGGGAGCCTGGCTAGCAGTAGGTGAGGCTGGGCCTGCAACTTCCAGAAGCCCCTGGGAAGTTTTGGAGCGAAAATTGACCAATAGGGAAGAAGAACGCTGGGGAACAAAAGAGTTGGTGCCAGAGCAGAAGCTGTTCTTTCTTCCAGAGGGCAGAGCCAGAATGAAGGCTACTGCAGGGGAGAGACCCTCATCCTGAGGGCAGGGTGAGTAGTGTAAGGCCACTGCAGATAGTGAGCTAGGGACAGTATATATTTAGATGCGTTAGGGCATTTGATTTCTTTTCTTTTCACCCATTTACTGTTATTATTCTGCACCTTGTTGTTTGACCTCCTATAAAATAAACCTTTTCCTTGTTTCACTCTGCCTGGTCCTCACGCCTATTATTCGGCCAAAAGGGAGGTCTGAAGGTCTTGGGAGGATGCTCTGCGCCTTCTCAAGGGAGCCTGGAACCAGAGTGGTGGCAGCGTCAGGTGACACCCCACCTGAGTCATGACAGAAGCATCAAGAGCAATAGTTCAAGAAAGCCCTGGCAAAAGGGGCAATCCAGATTTGTGTTTCAACCACAGTTATTTGTGGTTCCCTAAAGCAGCCGTTACAATCTGGAAACCCGGTGTAAGCGTACTTCCACAAAATCAATAATGGACTACTTATGCAAATAAAACATTTATTTATGCAAATAAAAGATTATTACAATAATTGAACGCCTAGGCAAATAAAGTGTTATTCCAATCTGTATAATTGGCATGAATGATTTAGAACATAGCATGATGAATGGCTGGGTTTCTGTTATTTGTTTGGCTTCCTCCCCCCCCCTCCCCCAGATTTCCCTGTGTGTTCTATTGTACCTGTGATCACTAAGACTGGACTGGCAGCATTCCCATATGGTGGTAAAAGGCAGCTGGCAGCCCTTGGCCAAATGTGATTCCCCCCACAGAGTACCATCTGGCCTCTGTGCTACCAACCAGTGGCAGAGAGAGGATTTGTGGAAAGATGTGGTGTCTCTTATTTGAGGCGGGAGGATCTGCAATCCATGTTGAGGTAGGGAGAGCCTGCAGTTAAATTACTTACTGGTCAGAGCTGCATGTAGAGCCTGAAATGCCACTTTCCACAAAATACCAACACTGACTTATTCATACAAGGACGTCTGGTTTAATAATACGAAAAAAAGCATTCCATCTGATACGTACAATATAGTAGTACTTCAACATAACGAATGCAGCTTTATTGATTGGTGCAATCGGAAGTTTAATTAGTAGAACCCCATGAATTTAAATAGCTTGCCTATAGATCCATGGGTAAATTACTCACCAAATGCCCTGCAGTATACTGAAAATAGTGTCTTTAGCCTAATATGGTTTGGGGTATAATGGTTTCTGAGTATTTTACATCATTATTAGTAAATGGTAATACAGAAAGCCAGATATTTATTGCTTGCAACCTGGCTGTCTGTAGAAAATAAAAAAACCAATGTAAACTATATGAAGGCCCAATCTGCATTGTTAGCCTGTGGTTCTCTCTGTCCTGTTTGGTCGCATTTCTTGAGCTTAGAATATCAACCAGTTCAGCATACCACTGTATCTTTCATTGGCTCGCCTCTTCTATTTTTGTTTGTGAGAAAATCTTGTCTGCTCCCATCTTGATTCACCCCAGCAAGCTCCCGCTCCGTTCTCCTAGCATGAAATTATATTTAGGAGGAGAAAAACTCTACCTCCAGTATTCTCCATAATGCCGAGAGGAACAAGTGGCAGGTTCCAATTGAATCCTCTCAGGAAAAGAAAAAAATGGCAGTCAGCGACCAGGGAAATTAGATTTGACGCTGGCGAGGTACCTCATGGTATCCCATCATCAGTGAGTTGTTTTCATCAGCGTCTCTCCCGCCAGGCCCCATTCCAGAGTTCGTCACTTTCCTTCCTTCCCTGTAGCCCCAGGGATCCCATCAGAATAGAGCTCTGGCTTGGACATCAAACACATCTAAGTCTGTGGTGGATAACTGAGGGGTGAGGTAAACTGAGAGACAAGGTGGCTTCCTTTAAAAAGAAAAAAGTGAATGAGAACAGTGTGTATTTGTTATAAGACAAACTCCCGTCTCTAGTTCCAGCTCCTGCCAACCTAGCAGTTCGAAAGCAAGAAATTGCAAGTAGATAAACAGGTACCACTTCGGTGGGAAGGTATCAGCGTTCCGTGCGCCTTGGTGTTGAGTCATGCCGGCCACATGACCACGGAGACGTCTTCGGACAGCGCTAGCTCTTCGGCTTTGAAACGGAGATGAGCACCGCAGCCCTAGAGTCGGATTCGACTGGCTTTCGAGCAAGGGAACCTTTACCTTTACCTTTTTAAACTGGGTTAAGTGTAGCTTCAGAGGGTACCACGTTGTTCTGCAGTAGAAGAGCTGCAGTAGACGTAGCACCTTAGCAACCAACAAGATCTTCTGGGTGTAAGTTTTCAAGAGTTCAAGCTCCCTTCGTCAGATGTAAACAGGTAGCATGGAAATACAAGGTTTCTGCTTTGAAACTGTACATGCTACGGGGGGAAAAAAAGAATTGAATAACTAACTTTATCAGCTTCAGCTCACACAAGTAGCCCATGGGAAGCTTTCTACTGGTTTTAGTGTCCACGTATGCCCACTGTCACGGAATTAGGGCCTGGATTGAGCCTCAGTCCTCTGCTAAACCGATGTTACTTTCTATAGTAAAGTGTAGTTGGATCTTTGGTTCTGTTTCCCAGGAGGCTTCAGGACTCCGCTGAGTGCTGTAGCCTTCCTGGTACCAATAATCCTGTACGTGACTTTTGCCTTAGAGGGCGATTATACATTCCAGGAGTTAGTGGTGCCACTATCATTTTCCATGTTCCCAAAACTTTCCAGCCTAGTCACCTTAGAAGCATTTTTTAATTACTACAGGTGACCAGAGAAATGGTTGCTTAAATGTTTGTCTCCCCCCCCCCCCCCCCACCTTTGGTTATCCTAAACTGGGTCGTCAGTCTTGTTTCTCTCTGCATCTTGTTTCTCTCAGTAATGACAGACTTGAGCTGTCAAAAGACATCCTTAAGTATGTCAGCATGCAGCTATCATCAGTTTGTGTCTTCAGATATTTAAATCTAGGAAGTTCTAAGATTTCTTTCAATCCCGGTTACATTTTATTAATTATTTTATATAGTAAATATATACAGTTGATTGCTGCTAGAAAACTGTTCTCTGGTATTACATTTTTGGAAAAATATGTACATTTTCTAACTTCAGGCTTGTAAATCCTGAGAATAACATGCTGGCTGGCTGAGCTCCCACAAAAGGGGGAGGGATGTTGTCTCTTTCATGGTATTCAGTGCAATTTGCCCTCTGGCCGGAAAGGCAAATCCAGTGTCATCGATGAGCAGAGAAGCCTTCCTATGTGTGATGATTTCTAAGTTCAGTTTTTATTTCTCAGCATGGAAAATTCAAATGCCTAAAGTAGATGCATTGGTAAAGTAGTAAAAAAAAAAAATAGTAATAGCCAGGGCTCTTTTTGTAGAAAAAGCCCAGCAGGAATTCATTAGCATAATAGGCCACACCCAACAGCAGGAACTCATTAGCATATTAGGCCACACCCCTGACAGCACAGCTCATTAGCACATTAGGCCGCACTCCCATGTTACCAGAAGTGTGGTCATCCAGCCACACCCACCATTTGCTTCTTATTCTGTTTACCTTGTTTGTTGTCAAAACCCAGGGCTTTTTTGTGAGCAGGAACTCCTTTGCATGTTAGGCCACACACCCCTAATGTAGCCAGTCCTAATGAGTTCCTGCTGGTGGGTGTGGCCTATTATGCTAATGAGTTCCTGCTGGGCGTGACCAACTCGGGAGCCAGCCGGAACTCCATTCCTGTGCGTTCCTGCCCAAAAATAGCCCTGGACTAATAACAATGATTCAGTGAGCCATGAAAGATTTCTGCACAAATAATGTTATGTTTTAAGGAACATGAAAAATCAGCCTGTTATATCTCCTATACAAGACTGCCTAATGAAGCATCATCAATCTTATGCAGCTTAATCAAATTCCCTAAAAACAAATACACTCATCTGACTATTTAAATGGTAAACAATATGTAGCCTGAAGGATAGCTTTCGTGGAGCTCAAAATGCTTGTTTTGCGCTGTACCATCTATCTACGTCCTGCTTACACAGACAAAAACCATCTTCTCGTGCGCTTAGAATCAGAGACCTACTTTCAGCATAAGAACCAAGGAAGAACAGAGACAGAACCCTTCTCACACAGCATTGTGCTTCCAACAGTAGCCTCCAAGGGATGACAGGTGACACGCAATCCGGGCAACAGCCTTCCCCTGTGATGTGTCTCCCACATCTGGAACTCCAAAGCGGAGAGTTCCGTGGTCATGGCTGAGGGACATTGGTAGACCTGCCTTCCATGGTTTTGTCTACTAGTTCTTTTATTAATTTTTAAGAACAAGAAGTTGATTTGAAGGTATGCATTGGAGGCAAAAAATACAATGCCTTCAATAATGCTGGATTGTGCCCTTGTTCACGTTACTTTTCCACCCTGTACTGTAAGACCATCATTCTCAAACCATGGGTCATGACTCTCTCGCAGGTAGGTTACAAGTCTCAAACCCCTGAACTGTGATAGGAGCCTCTGGGGCTCCCCTCCTCCTGACACCAGGAAGGGCAGAACTGCTGCAGTCTCACCTTGCAGTTTCCTTCATTAACAGTGGCTTGACTCACTCCCAGCTACTGATGAGGCAGCCAATGCCAGCAGTGGCCAGGTCCAGACTGAGCCAGGGCAGAAGACACCACAAGCACAGTGGTTTGGTATAGTGGTTAAGAGCGCAGACTCTAGTCTGGGAGAACCGGGTTTGATTTCCCCACTCCTCCACATGCAGCTGCTGGTGTGACCTTGGGTCAGTCACAAGTTCCCTCAGAGCTGTTCTCTCATGAGCAGTCCAAGAAAGAGCTCTCTCAGCCCCACCAACTTCACAGGGTGTCTGTTGTGGGGAGGGGGAGGGAAAGGAGATTGTAAATCACTCTGAGACTCGGAGTGAAGGGTGGGGCATAAATCCAATCTCCTCCTCCTCCTCTTCTTCTTCTTCTGTTTGATGTAGTGGTTAAGTGCACGGACTCTAATCTGGGAGAACTGGGTTTGATTCCCCACTCCTCCACTTGCACCTGGCTGGATGACCTTGGGCAAGCCATAGTTCTGGCACAGCTGTCCTTGAAAAAGAGCAGTTTCTGTCAGAGCTCTCTCAGCCCCACCTACTTTACAGGGTGTCTGTTGTGGGGAGGGGAAGGGAAAGCTGCTCTGAGACCCCCTTGGGTAGTGAAGGGTGGGGTATAAATCCAATCTCCTCCTCCACCTCCTCCTCTTCTTCTTCTTCGCCAGTGTCAGGACAGGAGGCAAGGGCACAGTCTGAACCCTTCTCCCCCTTGGACCCACACGGCTGGGTCAGAGCCGAAACCTGGCTGCTGCTGCTGCCTGAATTGGTCCATCATGGGTAAGGGCCAACTGACCATATGTGAGTGATTCTATCCAGCCTAACTCCCTTTAGAAGCAACGGGATGACACTTGAGTAAGGGGTTGTATTTTGCAGCTAGTGTGAGAATTAAAATTAGTATGTTAAGCACATGTCACCATTGCTTACTGGCTTAAGGGGAGAATCACAGGTGGAATATTAACTAGCTTGCATAAAAAGCCTTAGAGAAGTTGGAGGAGATTCAAGAGTTGTGGATGTCTTAGGAGCATCTCTGAAGCCAGTTTTAGAAAAGACTGTGCCATGTGTTGTTTAACGTACGTGAAGGCTTATCCTGAAAACAAAAAAAGGCCCTGCTTAGCATGAGACTCGTATAGGTCCTCTTGTGTGTAGGTCCTCTTGGCAACCAAGGTCTGATAATGGCAAACATTCTTGCAGTGGGGCTGTTTTGGTGGTTGTCCCGCTGGCAGCGTCTGGGATTGCAAATCATGTTTATTTATATGGTATTCAAATTAGAAATGGAGTTCTAGTGTGGCTGTGTAGTATTTAAAGGTTTTCTCTGTCACCATGCCTACTTTCATTTGTGAAACAGTAAGTCTGTGTTAGCAGGCGCTGAAAACAGAACAAAAACAGTGTTGATAGGTTCTTCCTCTGCAGAAAGTGAAGGTTTATCATCGCGTACTTAGAGTAGCCAGTTGCTTCCTCATATGGAAGCGTTCAGGGTTTGGTCTCGAGCAATGGTGAGCCATTCACACGTTTCAAATTGTGTTGTAGTATTAGATGGAAAGGAAGAAAGACTAGCTCTAAGATTTTTAAAATCTGACAAAGTGATAGAAATTATTATGTGTAATTTTTAATAGATTTGCAAGGAAGAAAAAGACCTGGTTCCTCCACTCAGAGGCCCCAACATGATTATCTTCCAGAAAGATTGGAGCTGCTGGCAGGAGAAAGTAGATGTGGCTCAGTGACAGAGTCACCTGCTTTCCATGACAGTAACATCTTATATCTTAGGTTCATACCCTGGCACATCCCATTAAAAGATCTCACGTGGCTAATCAGAATAGACAATACTGAACCAGGCAGACAAATGATAGGATCTAGCACAAGGCACCTTCATATGTTCTTATGAAGGCTAGCATCACAATCAGGCTTGCCTGGAGGTGACAAACATATGCACCAGTAGCAGGGGTCATTTCATAGAAAAAGAGGTGCAGGAACTCATTAGCATAACTCATTAGCACAACTTATTTGCATATGCCACACCCCCTGACATCACTGGAAGTGTGTCAGAAGGCAACACCCACTGCTCAGGCTCCACTGGACTGTTTTGGATTGCTAGCTATTAGGGGGGGAGGGGACATGCAGATCTGTCCTTGCAGAGGAGAGAGAGCTTGTACCTGAATAAAACCTGGGCTTAAAGGTGCCACTGGACTGTTTTGGACCGGGGGGCCAGGGGGGGCTCTGCAACTTACCTAGCTGCTTCTTGCTCTGACTGAGGGCTGCTGGGAGCAGGGGGCGGGGCTTGTTGCATGTGCCCCCCCCCTGTGCTCTTTACTGCCGGAGCTCCGCTCCTGCAGGAAATGACCCCTGACCAGTAGCTTCCTCCCGAAGGCTGTACTGAAGCTGCTATTGGCTTGTACTGTACCAGTCAAGTCTGAAGTCTTTCTCTGATGGAAGTCTTCCTCTGATGGAAGTCATGAGTGCCAGTTGGGTGTACTGGCTAAGAGCGATGGACTCTAATCTGGAGAACTGGGTTTGATTCCCCACTCCTCCATGTGCAGCTGCTGGGTGACCTTGGGTCAATCAAAGTTCTCTGAGAGCTGTTCACTCAAGAGCAGTTCTCTCAGAGCTCTTTCAGCCCCACCTACCTCACAGGGTGTCTGTTGTGTGGAGAAGAAGGGAAGGAAATTGTAAGCTGCTCTGAGCATCCGAGTGAAGGGTGGGGTATAAATCCAATCTCTTCTTCTCTTCTTCTTCTTCATCCTTCCACTGAGAAAAGGTTCCTTGGAGCAGAGAAGGGACTTCAGACTTGGCTGAGCAGAGTCATAGCATACCAGCCAGAATTTGCCAAATTATAGAGCCTTATAAATTAGTACAGTGGTAGCAATGGGTCCTTGATACTTTTGAATGTCTGTAAACGCCCCAACCAGGAGGGAAGGCAGCATTATATAGCCAGATTTTTTTTTCCAGATATCAGAAACTAAACAGGGTCGGTACTTGGAAGGGAGAAAACCAAGGAAGACTCTGTGGAGGAAGGCAACGGCATATCACCTCTGTGTATCACTTGCCGTTCTGAGGTTGCTGTAAGTCGGCTGAGATGTGGCAGTAGTTTACAGTAGGGTTGCCAACCTCCAGGTGTTGGCTGGAGGTCTCCTGAACCTCCAGGTGTTGGCTGGAGGTCTCCTGGAATTATGATTGGTCTCCAGGCAACAGAGATCATGTGGAGGAAACGGCTGCTTCAGAAGGTGGACTCTGTGACATTATACCTCATTGAAGTCTCTCCGCTTCCGAAACCCCATCCTCCTCAGGCTCCACCTCCAAAATCTCCAGGTATTTCCCAAACCGGAGCTGACAACCCTACGTGTTACACACACATACACACCACCCCGGTCTTCCTTGTGAGCACTTCTTTGTGACAGAGTGCTATAACATATTTGGCATCCCAGAACGGAGGGAAGAGAACAAGATGATGGATGGTGTCAAACACACACCCTGAAAGAATACTGACTGCTGCGGAACAAACTCTGGTCTGCTTGCAGCGTTTCCTCAGATAACCAAGCATGACCCTTGCCGGAGTGGTCATGAGTCAATGCTCCCTCTAAGCTGTGGAGTCCTGTGAGCAAAAATTCTACTTTGTGAGCTACTGGTATTAAAGTTGTGAGCGAGCGATTTGGCTACTGCATAAAATAGTTTGCTCTGGAGCCCCCCATCCTTCCTGAGCCAAGACAAAAATGTGTGAGCTACAGGCTAAAAAACTGTGAGCTAGCTCACACTAACTCAGCTTAGAGGGAACACTGGTCATGAACTGGCAAATGTGCAACCAGCGCTACATATCTCTTTCCCACTGAATGTAATTTAAAGTTGCTTGTCATTCAACCTAAGCATTCTTCGGACCAAGCTTTAGATTCCTTAAAAGCACATGTTGTACGCGCTACCGGCCATTCCGCTTCTTCCACTGCCCAGTTATGGGTCTCTGAGGAGCAGTGTTTCCTCTCTAGGCTGAGTGAGTGTGAGCTAGCTCACAGTTTTTTAGCCTCCGGCTCACACATTTTTGTCTCAGCTCAGGAAGGATGGGGCTCCAGAGCACACGAATTTATGCACTGGCCAAATGGCTCGCTCCCCACTTTAACGCCAAGTAGCTCACAAAGTAGAATTTTCGCTCACAAGACTCCACAGCTTAGAAGGGAGCATTTCTGAGGCGTTTCCTTGTACAGTGCTTGTGTGTTTAAACATCCATTTCTGACATACTTAAACCAACTTAGACCTAAGATCTTAAAAATGGGTGAAGAGAGCCTACGAATATCAGCATTATCTGGGGTCGGCCGGTAGAGCGGGGACACACAGCTGTGAAATGAAGTTTTCATGTCGTAGTCCTTACATCTGTGCTAGACGCTCAACAGTTAATTTTGGCAGCCAATAGGCAGGAGGTTAGTCGGTAGTACTATAGATCTGTTCGGAGAGCGGGGAGGAGCTGAGTCTTCCGTAGGCAGAAGAGCACCGAGCACAAAAAGTGCCTTAAAGCAGTGGAAAGAAAGGACGCTCCTCTGCCGGAGCCGCTGTGAGGTTCAGGCGAGAGCAGCGCCCACCTCCCTCACAGCTGTATCCCAGCCGGGGAGAAAAGGAGAGTCGCTGCTGGCAGGTTTTTGTCCAACTTGATGCAAAATGAATGAACTGCCATGCCCCCGAGGGTATCCGAGGCAGGTCGCTGAAGGGGGCGTGTATGGCTGAATGGCGAGAGTGCTTCAGGCACACAGACCACTGTGCAAATGTTGAACAGAGAAAAGCAGGCAGGACAGAGGAAATTGGGGTTGGCTGTTCCTGGCGTGCTTGGCTCTAGGGATTCTTGCTTGCTGCAATAAGGAATAAGGTAAGGAACTTTAAAAAGAAATCCCTTGTCTGTGTTACGCAATGCAATGCCAGGCAACTGGCCTTTTCTCTAACTGGGTATCTGTAGAGCAAAGGTCCGTCGGTTTAAAGGGCTAGAGTGTCCGCCTTGCAAGACAGGTGGGCTGCTTCTTGTTGGTGTGCCAAAAGGCAGCTCCTGTCTCCTTGTTTTGGAAAGATGGCACTTGACAGTCTTCGGGAAGGAGCTACAGCTGTAATGGCCAGATGTGTGTGAAACCACAAGTACAATGCCTGCCTCTTTTAGAGCGTACGCTGATGACCATTCAGCAGCATGTATTGTCTGATGTTTCGCCGACCGAAATAACCTGCTGTTCATCAGCCACAGTCACCAGCTTCCTATGTCGACTTGCTTAAATTGGCACTTTTTGTAACAGCTGGGAGTAATAGGCAGAAAACACCATAATTGCCCAAATTGACAATGACTTTCCTAAGACGACATAAACAGATACCAGTGCTTGTGCCTGTTTGTGGTGCATCTGTAATTAGTAGGATTACATTGAATTCATAAATGTTTGCGTTCATCTAATTCATAAGTATTTCATTTGAAAATAAAGGAAATAAACCTTTTCACGAAGCTGAAATACCCATAACTTAGATCGATACATACATTGCTAACAAACTCCTAATAACAGAAAATGTGCATGTGTGTTTTTTGGGTAAAGAGATGTGCATCCACGCACTGTCAAGCAGAGCATCTCTCATTTTCTGATCTGATCGGAGAAACTTCATGAGTTAAATGTGGTGGATTAGTCTGGAACAGTGAGAAATCTCTGCTGTCTTAGTCCTTTCTATATCTGTTGAAGAATGTGTTAACGAGGCAGAGTTTATCGACTTGTTAATTGATGTACAGCTGGGAATCCTCATTAAGATGTTGGAGACTGAAAGGCAAAGGAGGGGGGGGGACACATCCGTCTTGTCGTCCCCTCCCCAGTCACTCGGCACTTTCATTCTTCAACTTAGTCCCTGACATGTGTTGTAGAACCTCTTGGCTGCTTCGCCTGATGTCTCTGCGTTTGGTTTCTGGGCACAAAAGAATATTAAGGATTGCTGAGCGCTTGCTGTAGTGCAATAAAATCCACAGCAAATTGGATATCTTAGAGCAATGACTTTAATTACGTATTTGTACTGGTTACGTCTCCATTAGCATAATTTTAGCAGCTGGGAAATACGGTCTTTTTTATTATTCATCCCTGAAGCATTTCTTAGGAGGTGAAAGAACAGTAAATTATTTACTCTGGAAATTGAGTGCACTTCCCCCCCCCCCCAATCCCTGTCCTCTATACATGGAACAATTAGTCTGAAAACCTGTAGATACAATTTATGTTTAACAACCAGCCAAAACAGATGCAAGGGTGGAGCCATTTTAAATCTTGCTTGGTTGTAATATTAATGAGAGAGGCCAACGGGATATTTAAAGTTTGGGGCATAAATCAACGTTTAAGCCATGTTCAGCTTCGCCATTAAAAAAAAAACCCTTTGGAAGACATACTAAGGGGCAGGGGGTGTAATGAAATCTCATTCAGTTCATTTTATTCCAGACCTGGTATGATGATAAGACAAAAGCTGCCATTTACATTTTTGTGTTCAGCAAAGTCCTGGATATATTGGGTCATGGTGCTGATTCAAATAAATGGAAATATTCAGTGATCCAGATTTACTGTATCAATGTCACGAGCTAAATCCAATGTTCCATTTTAGTTTTTGAAGGGGTTGTTCATATTTCCATGTGGCTCATTTTATCCACTTAGTTCATTTCATATGTAAATGTTGGCCCATAGCTACAGTGAGGCTATTGCCCCCTTCCTTAAAGGGCCAGCCCCACAAGATTTTTTAGAAGACTGGGGGGGCACACAGGGGGGGGCACTTCCTCTCAAAAGCATTTAAAGGGATCCTTTATTTACCTCTCAAAAACGTTTAAAGGGATCCTTTAAATGCTTTTTAGAAGAAGCGGGGGATGGCATATGTGCTCCCCTCCTGCAAGATTTAATGGGCCCTCCAGCTGATTGGCAGGCCACATGCTCCCCAGTGATCAGCCAAAGGGCCAGGGGTCGTTTCGTAGAAAAAGAGCTAGGGGAACTCATTAGCATAACTCATTAGCATACACCACACCCCCTGACATCACCGGAAGTGTGTCATAAGGCCACACACCCCGCCCCCAACGGTCCCAGCCGCCGCAAGGCCCTCCCTGGCCCCAGGCAGGCAGGGGTGGGGAGAGGCAGGGAGGAAGCAACTTACTCTCCCTCTTCTCCTGCCTTCTCCTGACTGAATGAGGGCCGGAAGCGGGGTGGCCGGAAACAGGGGGCGGGGCTTCGTCATGTGCCCCGCCCCCTGTACCTCACCCGGGGGAACGGCGATTCCCCGCGATTCCCCTCGAAATGACCTCTGCGAAGGGCCCTTTAAATCTTGCAGGAGGGAGAGGGGTGGTCGCTGGCGGTCAGGCATGGGGGTGGATTGGAACTGGCATGAAAATAATGGTAGCCCCACCAGAAAAAAAAAATTGCCCCACATGGCTATGGGTCTGTGTAAATGACGTACATTCTAACATTTTGTCCTCAGCCACCTTCCTGGGATGAAGGAGGGGATAACCCCCAGTACCCTGCCTTGAGGTCCTTTAGGAGTCAAATGCAAATGAACTCGGAAATGTTACCAGTTGAAAGGTCTATGTCTGTCTTGAACACCTGGACTGTGGCCAAAGTATAAACATCTTTGTACAAACCTAACCTGGCCCATGTTCCAGTACGCTTGGCCAGATGCCACTTATTTTTAAGGGAAGGCCCTTGTTTTAAAGGAGTTCTTTGTATTCCAGGCTGCAGAACATAATTGATTTCCTTTATCTCAGACACTTTAGCACTAAAGTGTCCCTAGATAGTGAAATATTGATTAGGGGACCCTGGTATGAACCACATTAGACCGTGCCAGAAACTTTAATGCTTTTGAAAACCATCTAGGCCGCCTCTCATGTTTATAAATTTAGCAGATACAAATTACAGATTTAGCAAGTACCTCTGTATGGTCTTAGTGTGTCGGGCAAATGCGTGTACCTAATTTCACTCCGTGTACGCAGTCAGATAGACCACAGAGAGCGGTGATTGGTGCCACATCACTGCAGCACATTTTTTTAAATTGAATCTCCATTGTGGGGTGAACAGTGGAAGATGTATATTGAATTTGTGCTGTGTTTCAGTTGCGACCAATGCTCCCTCTAAGCTGTGGCATCTTGTGAGCCAAAATTCTACTTTGTGAGCTGCTAGCATTAAAGTTGTGAGCGAGCAATTTGGCTTCTGGAGCCTTCCTTCCTGAGCTAAGACAAAAATGTGTGAGCCGGAGGTTAAAAACCTGTGAGCTAGCTCACACTAACTCAGCTTAGCGGGAACACTGGTTGCGACTCTAATAGGGTTCCCAGATCCAGGTTGGGAAATTCCTGGGATGGAGCCTGGGGAGGACAGGGACCTCAGTGGGGTACAATGCCACAGAGTCCACCTTCCAAAGCAGCCATTTTCTCCAGGGGAACTGAGCTCTGCAGTCTGGAGATAAGCTGTAATTCCAGGGGATCCCCAGGTCCCACCTGGAGGCTGGCATCCCTAGGAGTTAGGATGGCCAGCTCCAAGTTAGGAAACTCCTGGAGATTTTGGGATGGAGGCTGGGGAGGACCTCAGTGGGGTACAAGGCATAAGAACGTAAGAGAAGCTAATGTTGGATCAGGCCAATGGCCCATCCAGTCCGTCACACAGTGGCCAAAAATACCAGGTGCCAGCAGGAGGTCCATCAGTGGGGCTAGGACACTAGAAGCCCTCCCACTGTTGCCTCCCCCCCCAGCACCAAGGATACAAAGCATCACTTGCCCCAGCCTGAGAGTCCCTTGTGGCTAATAGCCACTGATGGACTTCTCCTCCATATGCTTATCTAATTCCCTCTTGAAGCCGTCCATGCTTGTAGCCGCCACCACCTCCTGTAGCAGTGAATTCCATGTGTTAATCACTCTTTGGGTGAAGAAGTACATCCTTTTATCTGTTCTAACCTGACTGCTTAGCAATTACATGGAGTGCCCACGAGTTCTTGTATTGTGAGAAAGGGAGAAAAGTACTTCTTTCACGACCTGCTCTATGCCATGCATAATCTTATAAACCTCAATCATGTCACCCCTCAGCCGTTGTTTCTCCAAGCTAAAGAGCCCCAAGCACTTTAACTTTTCCTCATAGGAAAAGGGTTCCAACCCTTTGATCATTCTAGTTGCCCTTTTCTGCACTTTTTCCAATGCTATCATATCCTTTTTGAGTTGTGGTGACCAGAACTGTACACAGTACTCCAAATGAGGACGCACCATTAATTTATGCAGGGGCATTATGATACTGGCTGATTTGTTTTCAATTCCCTTCCTAATAATCCCCAGCATAGTGTTGACCTTTTTTATTGCAGTCGCACACTGTCTTGACATTTTCATTGAGTTATCTACTACAAGATCTCTCTCTTGGTTATCCCATGATTTTTGAGCTTACTTAGGCGCCTTTGATGAGGAACTTTATCAAAAGTTTTCTGGAAGTCAAGGTAAACAACATCTATTGGGCCCCCCTTGTCCACATGTTTCTTCACTCCCTCAAAGAACACTAACAAGATAGTGAGAAAAGATCTTCCCTTACAGAACCCATGCTGAGTCTGCCTCAATATTTTTTGTTCATCTATGTGCCTATTAATTCTTTCCTTAATAACAGTTTCCACCAATTTACCCGGTATCGACGTCTGACTGGCCTGTAATTTCCCGGATCTCCTCTGGAACCCTTTTTAAAGATGGGAGTGATCTTAGCTACCTTCCAGTCCTCAGGAATGGAGGCAGATTTTAAGGAAAGATTACATATTTTTGTCAGGAGATCCACAAGTTCACATTTGAGTTCTTTCAGAACTCTCGGATGTATGCCATCCGGGCCTGATGATTTATCAGTTTTTAAGTTGTCTATCAGTCGTAGGACTTTGGCTCTCATCACCTCGATCTGACTCAGGTCTTTCAACACCCCTCTTGAAATCAGCAGTTCTGGAGTGGGCAAGCACTTCTCATCTTCCACAATGAAGACAGAGGCAAAAAATGCATTCAGCTTCTCAGCCATTTCCTTATCATCCTTCAGTACGCCTTTTACCCCTTGGTCATTCAAGGGCCCCACTGCCTCTCTGGCTGGTTTCCTGCTTCTAATGTATTTGAAGAAAGTTTTATTGTTGGTCTTTACATTTTTCGCTATATGCTCCTCATATTCCCTTTTTGCCTGCCTGATCACAGACTTGCATTTTATTTGCCACAGCCTGTGTTCCCTTTGATCAGCCTCACTGAGACTAGCTTTCCACCGCTTAAAGGAATCCTTTTTACCTTTTACAGCTGCCATTACTTTGTTTGCTAACTGCGCAGGCTTTTTTCTATACCTATTTGTGGCTTTCCTAACCTGCGGTATATAGTTTTTCTGAGCTTCTAGGATTGCAACAATTTATTAATTTGTCAGATGAAAAGCAACTTCTTTAGATTCAGCCTTTCCAATATTGCACTCCATATTTTCTCACAGCTGGTCTTGAACAAAAGTCATGGTTCATTTATAGCTAAGGCCGAATTGAAAGCTGGTTCCTATCAAATTTGACTAGCCTTGAAGAGCATTTCTTGTAAAACACAAGAGACATCCCCACTGTGTCTGGATCATCTAGGTGTGAAAGAAACTCATTCAGCGGGCACTCTTTTATTTTACATGGAATTAATTCTTCAGTTGCAAGGCAGGGAGGCAGTCTAAGGGAAATATGGTTAATTTCCAGACCAGGATATTTCCTTTGAATGTAAAATAAACGTTTAACCTTTAGGCTTTTGAAGCTTGATCCTAAGCATGTAGATTTCTAGGGGAATCTCATTGTGTTCAGTGCCGCTCCTGGTTAAGCAGAGAAGTACAGTATAGCAGGCTAGGACAGGGGTTGAAATGACCCCTCTGCCCTGGGGCTCAGCAGGGCGACGTTTGGCCAGTCATTCTCTCTCTCAGCCTGAAATACCTCACAGGGTGGTTGTGAAGATAAAATGAAGAGAGCAATACACTCTGAGCTCCTTGGGGGAACGGCCGGATAAAAATGTAATGGGATTTAGAGAGAGAGAGAGAGAGAGAGAGAGAGAGAGAGAGAGAGAGAGAGAGCCATAGGTATTTGTCCTACTTTCCCTGGGTTTTTTGTTTGTTCACTTTGTTTTTATGCTTTCTGCTTCTGTCACATATACTCTGCATCTACCAAAAATGTCGGTTATGCACCAATAGAATATGAATGCTGCAATATGTATTAGGCAAATCAAATGAATCTGGCCATTTTGATTACTACTGCCAGTTATTGGAAGGGTCAGTGCAGAGTAATAAAGTCCCGTCTTTTGACTACAAGACACCTTATTTAGCCACTTCTGATTTCTCAGATTTTGCCAAACATTGCCCACCTAGATCAAAGTACACCGTAAGGACTAGAAACTTGCTTTCTTTTTGGCTTTGGGTTTTTTAAAGTAAGTCTCCCAGGAAGCTTGGTTCTCTACCGACTCCCGTATTTTGCACTTGTTCACGCAGCCCCGCCAGTATTGTTATTATGAGAATACAAGAAGCGGGACCCGTGATACTCGTGGGGAGGAGTATTCCCCGCGATCCCAAGCTGCCAAGGCTTCTCCCTGCCACCATGGCCCACAACAGCAACACTGGTGGGCCCTGCGCGGCTCTGAGCCGCCAGACCCACCAGGCTCACCCCCCACAACAGTAACACCGGTGAGCCCTGCATGGCTCCGAGCCGCCAGGCCTGCCAGGCCTTCCCCCGCCGCTGCCGCCAACAGCAGCAGCAACGGCTGCAGCTTCTAGCCACCGGCCCACCAAGGCTCCCCCCTGCCGCCGCCAGCACCAATGGTGGCAAGCCCTGCATGGCTCTGCCACAGATCCCAGAGGTAAGTGCATTCTCTGCGCATGCGCAGGGTATGCTTTTTTACTTTTGGGGGGATTTAAGTATCCCCCGTATAGTTTTTTAAACTTTTCATATTTTTCTGCACACCTGGGGACTGCTCCAAGTGTGGAGGAAAATCTCTCTGCCCCCCAAGTGCCCCCATGTGCAGATTTACATATCCGCACGGAGGGGGCAACTTGGCTATTAGATATATAGATGCCTACAACATAAATGTAAAATGCTAGAGGAGAGTCCCCAGGGGTGTTATGTAGCAAACAGTAATAAAAAAAGTCATCTAGGGTAAGGGGGAAATAAAGGGCTGGACTCCTTGACTGGTGTAGAGAGGATTTAATAGAATCTTTGGGTTAAGATGCTGAACTGCAGACTGAAAGGCCGGTAGTTCAGCAGTTCAAGACCCGAGTGCCGCATGTCGGAGTGAGCGCCCATCTCTGGTCCCAGCTTCTGCCAACCTAGCAGTTCGAAAGCAAGAAATTGCAAATAGATAAATAGGTACCACTTCAATGGGAAGGTAACAGCGTTCCGTGCGCCTTGGTGTCTAGTCATGCCGGCCACATGACCACAGAAACGTCTTCGGACAGCGCTGGTTCTTCGGCTTTGAAATGGAGATGAGCACCGCAACCCTAGAGTCAGATTCGACTGGCTTTCGAGCAAGGGAAACCTTTACCTTTACTTTTCCTTGGGCTAGTGCTGGAGTGCTAGCATACTGTTAGAAGTATGCACTAGACATCCAGCGGTTAGCAGTAGATGAATTGAGTTCCTTCCTCTATTAAATACAGGCAGGACCAGAAGATTCCCCTGGGAGGGTGAGGAATGCTGTGGCTCATAATAATGTCTTATCCATAAAGTCAATTGGCTTGGTACATAGATCATCACAGAGTTATATCCTGGAATACCGCCAGTTGGAAAGGCAAACAGTCTCCTTGGAGGTTATTTTTGTGCATGTGTGAAAGAGAGAGAGATAAATATGTTAAGATTATTTCAGAAACTAGCTGCTGTTCTGGTTAGCACTGGAATTGGGATACAGTGGCCAGAAGAAAGGAGGAAAGAATCCTTGAGGTTACTACACAAGATTTGCCAATATGTGTAAACCTTTGTTTATTGTGGTCTTTGAATTATTCTTTACACACACATACACACACAAACAGGCACTATTCTGTGCTGTTTATTATGAACCATGTTGGATCATTTGTCTTCTGTTTTGTGTACTCGACATAGGGTAGAAATCATTGTGGCCTACTACCCTGTTTCCCCAAAAATAAGACCTACCCCAAAAATAAGCCCTAGCAGGATTTCTATGCATTTGTGGTATAAGCCCTAGTGTGTCCTCTTGAGAAAAAATAAATATAAGACAGTGTCTTATTTTCGGGGAAACACTAATGCAATTAAATAGCATCAGGGCTATTTTTGGGCAGGAACGCACCGGAACAGAGTTCCGGCTGGCTCCCGAGTTGGCCACGCCCAGCAGGAACTCATGAGCATAATAGGCCACACCCAACAGCAGAAACGCATTAGGATTGGCTACATTAGGGGTGTGTGGCCTAACATGCAAAGGAGTTCCTGCTACAAAAAAAGCCCTGGGTTTTGACAACAAACAAGGTAAAAAGAATAAGAAGCAAAAAGTGGGTGTGGCTGGATGACCACACTTCTGGTAACATGGGGGTGTGGCCTAATGGGCTAATGAGCTATGCTGTCAGGGGTGTGGCCTAATATGCTAATGAGTTCCTGCTGTTGGGTGTGGCCTATTATGCTAATGAGTTCCTGCTGGGCTTTTTCTACAAAAAGAGCCCTGAATAGCATGATACTCACTGGAGGTCCCAGCAGAAGGACCCTGACACGGTTGGGCTCCGAAGCCCCTGCTGAAGGGATCCCACAGTAGTTCCAGACATCCAGGGGGGAACTGGCCTGAAGAAGATCAGGGGTTTAAATTGAAAGTAACTACTTGTGCCCTCCCAAACAGCAACGTTCAGTTAAGGTGTGCTTTCCAAAGGCGGCATCTTCAGTGCTTCCTTACACACTGCAAGGAAAGGGCAGCATGGAATCGCCATGGGACTTCCTTGGCAGGAGGTTCCCACTGAGGGAGACCAGGAGAAAACCTGAGTTGCAAAACCCCAGTGAAGCAGCAGATATTTCTGAAGTCCGGTAGCTGGCTTTGCCCCTGAAGCAGTATTAAAGGTACGGAGAAGATCAAATTTGTGTGTATGGAGTGGTAGGCGTTGCTGTGGTTGCCATGGGAAGTAGACGAAGAGGGGAACTACATTCTGGTTCAACCTGTTTTGTATAAGATGGATGATGGTGTGGTGTAGACTTAGCTCAATCTTTCTGTTTTTAATTATTAAATATACTGATTGTATTTTCTTAGTTCTGAAGATTGATGCTCAGTACCTGGAATTATTTATTTATTTATTTATTTATTTATTTATTTTATTCAATTTATACCCCGCCCTCCCCGCAATGTGGGCTCAGGGCGGCTTACATAGGGGCAAACGCCAATATAAAACATAATTAAAACCATTTAAAATCCCAACAGTACAAAACATTCGAGTTATTGACTAAAGTGCTCTAGGTGTTCAACATGAAATTTCACAGATGGCATTTTCGACTGTTCAGCATCGTCTGCTCCAGGGAAGCATTGATGTTCCCTCATCCAGGGCCAGGTAAATATGGAATAATGGTGATGGTAGTGGCGGCTCCTACTCATACGCCTGGTGGAAGAGCTCCGTCTTACAGGCCCTGCGGAACTGCACAAGGTCCCACAGGGCCCGGATCTCCTCCGGGAGCTCATTCCACCAGATAGGAGCCGCCACCGAGAAAGCCCTGGCCCTGGTAGGGTACATTCATTTAGTGCTCTTCATGTGAAACCATCCTACCTTCTGTAAGCTCCGGAAGAAGGAACTTGGAAGTGGCTGGAGTGATGAAAACAAAAAACCAGGTTTCAGTGTTGACAGAGAGCAGTACAAAAACAGCACCAGTGTTTAGCTTTAAAAGGATACACTAAACTTGACTCTTTTGTATCTTCAGACTTTTTTCTCCATCGTGTTCAGGTTTGGCCGTGCCAGGAAAGAAAGTCTGGTTTATTTGGTGACATGGTCTCTGGGTTTTTTGCCTATCAGCAAAACCTTTTAAGTTAAAAATGTGGAGAGGTTCAGTCAGAAGTGTGAAATGGGTCTTATCATGCACCAGTGTGTTGGTTTAGAATAGGCAATGGCTCAGACATCCTAAATAAGGATGCATAACAACTGCCAGGTGGAATGTTATATATTTGTGTAGTTTAGAGCATTTCTATTTCATCCTTCCATCATATAAGGAACCCCCAGTCTGCTTACAGACTGGCTACCCCAATTCTGTGCACTGGCCCCATAATGTCATGCTTTGTGGTGGCTCCCCTGGTATAGATTTAAGGCCTGCTAGGTATTTGCTGTTAACAGAATAGTTATTAGTAGACAACAGATCCCTGTTATTAGTCAAAGCAGGATCGATTATGCAAAGCAGAATAAACTACAGTACAAATTATACAAAATAAGAACGATGTGCATTTCTTAATTCGTACAAGTTGCAAAATTCAGTTTGGTGATGCGGAATATGAGTTACCTGGGTATAGAATTTAGATTTATTTATTTATTTATTTATTTATTTTTATTTTATGACATACAGAAACAAACAAACATAACAACATATATAGGGGAATATAACTGTATTTTCTTAGCGTTGTCTTTGACCTCATATTCTAATTTTTAAAAGTCTTGTTTTTAAAGCATAGAGACGCTTCTGGCTATATTTAATCCAAACATATTTTGGTTTAGATAGAATCTGCTGAGTTGCTTTTCTGCCATCTGTAGGACCATTAAACCTTACCAGTTGCCAAGACAGGGACATGTCTTTCTCCTTGCCTCTCTATCCTGGATCAGACACCTGTAGTCTAGACTTAGGCTGTGGTCACACACACTAAATAATCCACTTTCAATCCACTGTCCAACTGGATTTTGCCACTTCCCACAGTCAAAATCCCATTGGAAAGTGCACTGAAAGTGGATTGAAAGTAGATTATTTAGCGTGTGTGACCGCAGCCTTAGTATGGGCATGGTGTAAATAAAGTGGTATTAGTCAGAAGAGTTCTTGCACGCCTTCCTCACCTACATATCAGACGGCAGCACAGAGCTACCCTTGTGTGTGCAACACTGCCAGGAGACTGGACCTCTAGTTCTTTCATGAGACGGATTCCCACGTCCTCTCTGGGAGCCTTAAATTCCGGCATGTGAATTCCTCGACGCTTGTCTCTTTCTCGGCAGCATTTCTTCTCGTCTGCTCGTAACATTTTATTTATTCACAACATTTATATCCTGCCTTTCTAGGACGTGCTGTCTTAAACATTAACTTTTGGAATCGTATTAAGCATAGTGTCAAAAAAAATCACTGTAATGTCTTAACAGGTAATTTTTTGCAAGATTTTTTTTTAGCTAATGTGAGTCAACTGATGACGAAAAAAGGGCAAAGTCACAAGGCTTTATAGGAAGGGATGGCAGAGTCCTATTAAAATGGGTGAATGATGAGGCAGATTAGATGTCTGTGTGAATTAAGAGCGCGTCAGTTTCAGATGAGGTAGGTGTTCTGGAATGCTGTATAAATCAACTAATTACTATGAATGTCACAGCAGTGATTTTAGGCTTCTATGATGCTAATGGGGTGGGGGACACTGTTGTATGTTCTAGAATATTCACACAAAGTTAAAATGCAGCGTGCATAATAATGCACAGCACTTGTATAGCACTAGAGTGCTATCTCAGTATTCATTAGATCACCTTTGTAAAGCATATCAGTATTATTATGTGTTTATTTACTTTATCCACACCCCTCTTTTCTCATCAGTGGGCACCGAAAGCAGCTTACAATACCTTCCTCCATTTTATCCGCACAACAACCCTGTGAGGCAGGCTGGACTGAGAGTGTGTAACTGGCCAAATTCACCCCGTGTGCTCCCATGGCAGAGGGGTGATTGGAAACTGCAGCTCCCAGATCATAGTCCAGCAGTCTAAGCATCAGACATTGTCCCAGTATTGCAGGTCTGAGTCTCAGTGAAAGAACAATTCACCTATGGCTATCTAGTCTGTTTGTGGCAGAGGCCAGATTTAAACCTGCTCAGTTTTTTAGGCACTACAAACACTGTATAAGTGCATTTATGGTAATATTTCTCCTCCATTGATTGTAATGGCCTATGGGCCAGTCAACTTTTTTCTTGCTATTGATGTTACCATTTCTGATTTTCTTTAATGTGGTCCAAAGTATCCAGAACTGACCGCTGTGCGAAAGAATTAGGATGAAAGGAAACAACTGAAACAACCCAGTTCTTAAATTTCATTATCCCAAGTCAATGAAATGCAAAGAAAGAAACTCTAAACATTAAACACTGGTGAGGCTTAACAACCCCTTCCCCCCCCCCCCTTCCGATAAAGCATAAGATGTTGATGATGAAATGTGTTCTGTATTGTCATGTGGAACCATGATTCTCCCCATCATTGTGTCTTTAAATATTACCATCTCTTGGAAATGCAAATGTTAGTGTGACTTGCTTTCTCTCCGACACCTCAGCCAACTGTGTCCCTTATTTGTGTGGGATATTTTAAGCCTGACGCTCCTCCAGCACTGATATGCCTGTGCCGCTTGCCTTTCTAAATTCAACTGATACCTGTATGTTTCCAAAAATACTGACTTGAGCACAGCGGGTGTCAAGCTGGAATAATAGCGGGATGGAAATAAAACAGTTGCCGTGCACCATGCTAAGCCAAGAAGGAAAGGTGTTTTGAGTGCGTTAAACGTGCAGGACGGGAGCTCTCTGTGTGAATGCTTTCTTCTAACTCTCATCTTCTGCTCTGTTTTTCCATGCTTTCCCTGGATTCAGAGAGAGGTAACCTTTTGATTCTCTAATTTCCCCCCCCCCCAGCCTTCTATCACCCCTGTTGTCAGTGTTAACCATTACTGTTGTGCAGATGATTGCATACGGCAAAGTAAATACATAACTTGATCAAGTTTGCATTAACGAAAAATGACGTATTCCTTTCAGAGGGAGTTTAAATTGTAGAACATGGGAAATAGAGGAGAGACGCCTTCGTCTCCCAAAAGGGACTGTCCTCTCTCATGCCGCCCCGATTTTTAGCCCCACTACTGACTCAAACTCAGTGGCCTTTAGATTAATTTTCTTGCACAGAATTACAGTCCCAGGGGCATAGCACTGCAAGAGACAGCTGTGTGGCCTAATCCTGATAAACAGGTCTGCTGCCAGGGAGCCAGAGTTTCTGATATGCTTTGAAGAGGGATGGTAATCCAAAGTCTGATTGGAGAGAGAGAGAAATAACCTTTAGAATGCATTTTTTTAAAGCAAGGTTAAAAAGTGAAGTATATCTGTTTCGTCTCTGAAGAGGGATTCGCTGTTCCTTATGTGCCTCGGAAGTGTATATATCAGGAACCCAGTAATTCCTGGGTTCCTTTGCCACCAAGTTGTGACGGGGGAAATGGAAAAATAGTTTAGATAAGAGAGAAACTCTTCTGCTTTTCCTCAAGAGATAGGATGTAATGCTTCCCAAGTCTGGCTGTTTCTGATCAGTTATTGAGGCCTAAGGAAATGAATGATCTTCTGTTTCAGGTGTGCTCTCTGGGGGGGTCTAGTGTTATGTCTGTAAGAGAGGGACAGCCCCAGCTATCCCTGATGTTGTCAGATCTCAGAAGCTAAGCTGGTTAGTACTTGGATGGGAGACCACCAAGGAAGTCCAGGCAAACCACCTCCGAACATCTCTCTTGCCTTGAAATCCATAAATTGGCTGTGACTTGATGGCGCTTTCTGCCACCAATGGTCCACAGGTATTATGAACTTGGGCTTGCAACCAGTGTTCCCTCTAAGCTGAGTTAGTGTGAGCTAGCTCACAGTTTTTTAGTCTCCGGCTCACACATTTTTGTCTTGGCTCAGGAAGGAGGGCTCCAGAGCAAACTAATTTATGCAGGAGCCAAAGTGTTCGCACACAGCTTTAGTGCCAGTAGCTCACAAAGTAGAATTTTGGCTCACACGACTCCACAGCTTAGAGGGAACATTGCTTGCAACCTCTCTTCTTGGCCAAAGTCCCCAGATGACTCAGTTTTCCATCTGAAAAAATGCCACCAGAACACGATTGTAGGTCCATGTCTGCATCTCAGCTCTGCTTTTGCACAACCTGCACAGGGCAGGACTGGATGCAGAATTCACCAAGCTTTCTGAGAATCTCACCTTTCATCTTCTTTTTAATGGCACCAAATTTCTAGCCTTTGAAAATGCAAAGATATACTGGGAAACGTGGGTGGGAGTTGAGTTAGATTTGCAGGGGTTAAAGGTGGGGTTTCGTTGCCCTGTGTTGTTTTGCCTCCTTCCCTCGTGAATATCAAAACCAGGATAAATAATGTGAAATGGTAGACATTGCAGAACAGGTGATCCAAACTGGGAGAAATTAAGCAAACTTTTATAAGGGCAAGTTTGTTTTATTTGTTTATTACAACATATAGAGACGGCTGTGAGTGTTGTTACGACACACTTAATGTGGCAAAATTATTTTGTGTTTCCTGTCTCCTGCTGCAACAGAATTTTGAGTCGCTTTTAGTTCTTGGTACTGGAGATTAATGATTGGGTGGTGACTTTGCTCAAGTCGTCCATGGAAATGCAAGAGAAGGAGTCCATGGACACTTTTCAGAATGGCCACTTCCCACCAAAGAAATGATACACCCAACCCTGTTTTTAGGAGACTTGCTGGGGCATTGGCAGTATACTAGGACTGGCCATACCCAGATTTTATTCTTTAAATTCCTTCCTAACTTAATGCAATATTATTTTTGTATTTTTTAAAAAAAATAAACTCTTCTTTTAAAAAAGGAAAGAAATGCAAGAGAAGTTGAAGGAAGAGTATGTAAATATAGGGGGATATAGTGTTGCCAACCTCCTGGTGATCTCCCAGAATTATAGGAGATCTCTAGACAACAGATATTAGTTTCCATGGAGAAAATGGCTGCTGGGGGGGGGGGAGATTCTATGGACCCTGCCATCCTCAGGCTCCACCCCAGAATCTCCAGGAATTTCACAATCTGCAGTTGGCAACCTTAGGGCGGGGAAGGGGGTTTGGAAACTGCTTGCCCAGAAGTTCTATCTCCATGGAGTTCCTCCAGGGTTCCAGCTTCTGTCTCTTCCCACCCACCGTCCACTTTCTGTCTCTCCCTTTTCTAAGGAAAACCAATAAATAACAACTGTGCACTGAAAAAACCCGCACAAGAGCTATTAAAAAGAGACTTCAACACAATAAGTAATGCAATACATGTAATCCATCATAGGAAAATACACAAGTCCATAATATCCCAAAGGGAAAGAACAAAGTCCAGAACAACAATCTCTCAAAACAATCAAGTCTGGAATAGATGTCCACAATGAAGTCTGGAATAGATGTCCAAACATGCCTCAGAGTAACTAACCTACTGTTACATTTTATAAATATACATTGAATACAGCTGGTGCTACCCTATTGAATCTTAAAGGTGCAACCACCCTATTAACCTATGTACTTAAAGTTGCCATCTCCAGGCAGCCAATTCCTGGAGATGTCCACCAACTGAATCTATTATACATGATATAATAAAACTGTTTGGACATCTATTCCAGACTTCATTGTGGACATCTATTCCAGACTTGATTGTTGTTCTGGACTTTGTTCTTTCCCTTTGGGATATTATGGTCTTGTGTATTTTCCTATGATGGATTACATGTATTGCATTACTCATTGTGTTGAAGTCTCTTTTTAATAGCTCTTGTGCGGGGTTTTTCAGTGCACAGTTGTTATTTATTGGTTTTCCTTGGCCATTGTTTACTGTGGACTGTATTATTGTTGTAGTTGTTGTTTTCTCTTTTCTAATGCATGCCCACCAGGCAAAATCATCGCCAGGTTGTTGAAGGCCTTATTGCCCTTTCAGACTTAGGAATCAGTGTGCCGTGGAGCGGGGGGGGGGGAGTAAAGTCAGGAGTAAAGGCAGGTGAGTGGCCACCTCAGTAGTCATTTGTAACGCTGCAGTTAGCGGTGCTTAGAATGAGCAAAACTGTTTGTAAGTCCTAGTTGAATTCAAATATTTATTACAATTATAACTGTTAGTCTGTGAGGGGGATGAGGAGAACTTACTGCCAGTGTTCCCTCTAAGCTGAGTTGGCGTGAGCTAGCTCACAGTTTTTTAGCCTCCGGCTCACAGATTTTTGTCTTAGCTCAGGAAGGAGGGCTCCAGAGCAAACTCATTTATGCAGCAGCCAAATCGCTCGCTCACACCTTTAATGACAGTAGCTCACAAAGTAGAATTTCTGCTCACAAGACTCCACAGCTTAGAGGGAACATTGGTTACTGCCAGTTACTGCCATCCCAGTGCAGACTGAAGAATAACCATGTAGAAATACCCAAATATACAATCAGCCAATAAAGAATATTTTAAAAGACAGTATTTTTTGTATTAATTATAAATACAAGAACATTACTTAGTCACCTCTAAGCAATGTAACAGACATTAGCAGAAACCCAATAAAGTGTGCCAATAGAAACAGCACTACTGAATGAGTTTTCCATGAAAAGTCCACTTTATTGGAGACCCTGCTTCACAGAATCCAGCAAGGAAGAGTCCTTCTCTTAAGTAGTGAAAATTCTTTGACGATAGCCTCCGATGAACAAATACCGGCCAAGGTCCAGCCAACGGGCGAGCCAGCTATGAAAAACCTCATTTCACAGAAGCTTTCTCAAAGATGGAGCCACCACGTGATGCAAATTAACAACATTCTGTCAAGCCGAACAGGAAAATACTTTAAACAAGCAGGGCACGAAGAATTCTTCAACCTGACAAAATACGATTCTCTCAGAACGGTCTCTGCCCCACCTACCTCACAAGGTTGACTGTTGTGGGGAGAGGAAGGGCAGGTGATTGTAAGCTGCTCTGAGACTCCTTATGGTAGAGAAAAGTGGGATATAAAAACCAACTCGTCTTCTACAAGCCATCTTTTAGTTTTTAGACAACCACAGCCATATGATGTGTGCACGTGCAAGTGACAGGAACGAAATCAAAAAGATTATTTAGCTGCCTGCCAAGAAAAGGCAAAGACTGTTTAATGGACCTCGGCATTTGTGAAAGTCACTAGCTTTGATAGCACGAGGGAGCTCTTTTTTGTGCAGTGTGTGTGTGTGGCAGAACAGTCTTCTTACTCTGCCCTAGAGGAAGCCTCGCGAAGGAATCGTTTCGAAAAAGTGGTTTTCCTCAGTGTTCATATTTCATGAACTTCACGGAGGCACTGGAGAATACGTTTCTTTTGCCATTCTGAAGCTCAGGCCCGCAAATGATACGAAACACTTATAGTCGAGCTTAGCTATTGGATACTAACTGGAGGTCTGACCATATTCCAGAACAATGGATAATTCAGGAAGTGGAAATTCAGAAAAGGCACACTGGGCTCTGGTTCTGTTTTTGCCCTTGGCTAGAGCAATATCTAGAAGCTGCGGTGGCTCAAGTGGTTAAGACGCTGAACTGCAGGCTGTGGAAGGGCGGGAGTTCAGCAGTTCGAGACCCGAGTGTGCCGCATGGTGGAGTGAGCTCCCGTCTCTAGTTTCAGCTCCTGCCAACCTAGCAGCTCGAAAGCAAGAAATTGCAAGTAGATAAATAGGGACCACTTCGGTGGGACGGTAACAGCGTTCCGTGCGCCTTGGTGTTTAGTCATGCCGGCCACATGACGATGGAAACGTCTTCGGACAGCGCTGGCTCTTCGGCTTTGAAACAGAGGTGAGCACCGCAACCCTAGAGTCGGATTCGACTGGCTTTCGAGCAAGGGAATCTTTACCTTTACCTTTAGAGCAATATCTAGGATGCAAAGCCCGCTTTGAGTGGCAGCATTTCTAAAGTCAGCCTCTGTCTCTCCAGTTTCTCAAAGAATATATCAAATAGTACAGGAGTCCCCAGTGTGGCCCCCATGGACACCACAGCGCCCGCTGACACCTTCCTTGATGCCTGCCAAATGTTTTGAGAAACTAGGTGGGGATTTGGCCAAGCAGGGTATCTGATTGCCCATTGGAGATCTTGTTGGCTGAGCAGAACTTTTAAAAATGTTGCTTCAATGGCAGCTGTCTGTCACCACAGTGTTTGTGTTTATTCTCTCTCTCCCTTCCTTATTTTTAATTACCCCCCCCTCATCTCTCCTGCCTCCCACAGCAGCCATTTTGTAGTTGGCTCCACCCAGGGCACTTTTTAAAAAAAAGAAGTGCCGGAATTCTTAAGAGGGTAATGAAGTTTTCAATCTGTATACTGAACACTCATGAACTTTAAAACGTTGTAAAAAATTTTTTGTCAACGAGGTTCCGGAACTCCATTCCAGTGTGTTCCCCCGGAAGAAAAGCCCTGCTTAACTGAAGAGTTTATCTCCCCCCCCCCCCATCCTGACACAGTTCTGGAATAAACTGACCTCCACACCATAAATGATTCTCATGTGTTAACAGCCAGTTAATGGAATGAAGCCATAGCCTTGCTTACAATAACATTTCATTGATTCTCCCACCCACCCCTTCTAATCAACTTGTTTTCTGGCTTCAGCTGAGAATAACAGCTCAGTCTAATTTCACTGACCCTGCAGAGGTATTACCAGGCAGAGAGCATCAAGTAAAGGCATAAAGGATGAAGATTTCAGTAAATGCCTTCTTTTTGCAAGAAAAACCAGCCGCTGAACAGTACATGGCAGTGTAAGAAAACTGCTCTGGGACCCCACTTTTCTTATACCTTTCATGAACTGTGCAGTACACGGCAACTGTTTTTTAATAGAGGCCATATTTTCAACTGAGCACAGAGGGTGAAGGGACAGAATAATTGATTCTGCCCATCAAAAGACTCTTTTACCCACCAAGATACAGGCAAAGCTATTATCACTGAACAGCAAGAAGGGTCCCGGCTCCCCAACTTTGGCTTGCAATCCTGTTTGCGTTTGACTCCAGAGTTGTTGCATGAGGCCGCCAATGGTTTAAAAAATTAAAATGGCGTTTTAACCTAAGCCGCTTTGATGCAGGCACCGTAGGGACAAACTAAAAAGAAAGGAGAACCAGTGACAGAGCTCCTCTCTCATATATTGGGGAGGGGGGTGAGCTGCCACGGCGTGACTCAGGGAGGGGAAAGTATTTAAAGTTTGGTGTAGTGGTTAAGTGTCCAGACTCTAATCTGGGAGAACCGGGTTTGATTCCCCACTCCTCCACTTGCACCTGGCTCGATTACCTTGGGCAAGCCGTAGTTCTGGCACAGCTGTTCTTGAAAAAAAGCAGTTTCTGTCAGAGCTCTCTCAGCCCCACCTACCTCACAGGGTGTCTGTTGTGGGGAGGGGAAGGGAAAAGAGTTTGTAAGCCGCTCTGAGACTCCTTTGGGTAGTGAAGGGCGGGGTATAAATCCAATCCAATCTCTTCTCTTCTTCTCTTCTTTTATTGCTGAGGCATTCCACGGCTGCAGTGCAACTCGGGAAGGGAAACTATGGAGCAATACTGATTATTTCCCAAATTCGGGAATACTAGGAGGAAGCCCCGTTGCGGAAGTGAATGCAAAAGGGTCTAGAAAGAGGGCCTGGGCGAGTGCGGGGTCCTGGTGATGCTCCTTGGTGAGCGGGCAGGAAAAGCAAGGGGGAGGCCTTGAAAGGGCCCCCCGCCTCGCCTGCCCTGGTAAGCGGGCCAGGAAGGGGCGGGAGGGGGCTCTGGGAGCCTTCTCCTGCTCGCCCATCTCGGTGGGCGCCAGGCAGGCAGGAGAAGGAAGGAGGATGGCTGGAAAGCCCCCCGCTCCCTCCCCAGCTCGGCAGCCTCAGCGAGCGGGCCAGGAAGGGGCAGGAGGGGACTCTGGGAGCCTTCTCCTGCTCGTCTCCCCAGAAGGAGGTCCTGCGGACCACCTGGGGCAGGTCACGCGGCGCAGGGGAGCGTGGCGCAGCCGTGTCCTTCGTCCCCGAGGCCAGTCAGTCCCCCTGGGAAGCATCCATCCCCACCGGTGGCTCCTTGTAGACTGTGGGTGAGAGGCTGGCCGGTGGGTCTGTGGGCGGGACCGAGGCGCTGACAGGCCAATGGCTGAGGGAGCGCATTTTATGTGGCCCCCCCAAATCGCTTTTATTATAAGGAAGGAAGGATACCAATATTCTTCAGGTTTGGTATACCCGAACCTGAAAAATACCTCGTGTGTGTGTGTGTGTGTGTGTGTGTGTGTGTGTGTGTGTGTGTGCACAACCCTACTCAAGACCAATTACATGGGCTTTTGTCCTATATCCTGAAATAAGTCTCAATAGGATGCATCCTGTTACTGCGACCTCCATTTTCCTCTTCAGTCATGGACGAGGAGCTATTCCAAAGAATAACTTTGTGGAATCATACCAAGGTCCATGTAGTCCGACAGAATTGTCCTTGGGAAGCTTATAAAGGAGAAGACCACCCCGAAACCCTTCCTGTCTCTCTTTTCCCAAAAACTTTCCCCGACCGTGTAGTCCATCAAGCATACTCATAGAAATGTCCTTCCCGGATGTGAGCCCCAGCCTGCTCCTGGTTGGCCTAGGATGCAGGAGGATTCCTTTCCCCCGGTGAATAGTTCTGCCAGGCCTCCCGGTGTGGCAGGAGGCTTTCTGTGGGCACCCTTCATCACCCACCACCGCTCCAAGCACCAGCAGGAGGGGAAAGAATTGAAAAGTTACCTCAGCTGCATCACTACATCACTTCTGGGGAAATCTCGGAAGTGATGTAGTTGATCCCCGCTTCCCCGTCCCCAACACTCCTACTAGTTGCCAGGTTCAGTCTCACAGCCCCAGTGTTTGTTTGTTTGTTTGTTATTAGAAGAGTCATAGACCAGATAAAAAAATAGGATACAATACAATAGGATGCAAAAATAGGATGCAATAGAAATCTGCCATAAATATACTATAAAAATGTACATCCAGTTTATAATTGAACTAATCCAACAATTACATATATTAATAAAATTATGGTCATTAATACATTGGCTCCTCAAAATCAGAAAGCGAGGCTCCTATTTAAACTATTCTTCTGTTTAATCACCTGGGCACAGAAGCTAGCTGTTCCTCTAGTGACGGCTGGTATTTCATCAAGCAGTAACACAGCCCCAGTGGTAAAGTACTCAGTCAGTGGAAGTTCTTTGCCGCCTGGTGTACTGAATAAATTTTAGTCCTGGAAAGACCTGGGTTCAGATCCATGCTCATCCTTTATTTTCTGTGGGGGGGTGACCTTAGTCATTCTGTCAGCCTAACTAGGACAGCCAAGTGGGGGCGGGTTGCGGGTAAACCCCCGCTTTGGAGGCCCGGTTTCCGACGCCATGGAATCGGGCCCCGGGGGAAACCCCACCCCTGCGTGCACGTCACCAGGAAGTGACGTGGGCACGCCGGGCACGCTGGGGGCGGGGCCACGGCCATACAAGGGAAAACTATGGTTTTCCCTTGTATGGCCGTGGCCCTGTCCCCAGCGTTCCTGGCGTCCTCCCATCACTTCCGGGTGATGTGCGCACGTTTGCACGCACGCACCAGACGCCGGCCGGGAGCCCCCTGCTCCCGGCAAAGATACACTTGGCAACCCTAAGCCTAACTTGACCTCTCATGGTTGTTGTTTATTCCCGAATAAAACAGGGCATGCCCCTGTACAGACACCCTGAGCTCCTTGGCGGAAGGGTAGTTTGGCAAGGCAAATAAGTCTGATTCCCCTGCTTCACAAAAAAAAAAACAACCACGGAGCAGAAGGCAGTTTTTCCAGCATGGAGCAAGCAGCTTTCCCCCCATAGCAGCTGAACAATTTGACCGGGAACTCTCTCAGTGTGAATAGAATTCAGGGTAATGGAGCCAGTGACCCGTGGAGTATTCCAAAGTAAAGAAGTAGGAAAAGAGGGCAAAGAGGAAGATTGTAGCAGCGTGTTCAAGACTGAATGCTTCTTGCTCTGGAAAGACAATATCTTCTTGACCTCTTCATGAGAGATTATGGCTGACATGAACACACACCTTGTAGACACCGGGCAGAGGGGATGTGGAACTGTCTTACGGTTCACATGGGAGAAATGTCTTTTGATATAAACCTGGCTGATCTTCTCCACCGAGACTCGAACAGAAGCCCTGCTTCAGTCAAACAGGCTTGTGAACTGTGGTAATAGGTTTTCCCCAAACTGTCTCATTGATTTGATTAATTATTGAAGTCCCCGTCATCGGGACCTTGCCGGAAGGAAAGATCCACATTGGATTGCTAATGGTGATGGATGATTGGGTGGCGGATGGTGGCTGGGATGTATCCCTTCCCCCCCCCCCCAACTTGTGTTTAATAAATTTGTCTGGCCGCAAAGGGGAGGGAATCTGCCAATGGAGTCCCTCTGCCTTCTAAAATGTGGCAAATGGATGAGCTTGGCTGGTGTGCTTATTAGTGGGTTGCCGGCTGTATGGTGCATTGCGCCTCAGGCCTCCAGGCAGGCAATTGAGGGTAATGGGGGCTGCTTGGATGACATTTTGTTTTTTTGTTTTTTGGGGGGGGGGTAGGGAGGGCTTGTTGACTTTTTGACGGTCGGAGGGGAAGGTGTTCCCGGTGACGTTTACAGGCCTGCTCAGAATTAAATTTCAGAAACGCAGTGTATTTTAAAAGCGTTTCTTGTATTTGATTTTGAACATTGCATAATAACCCTAGCAACATCGTCAACAAATGTCAAAGCATCACACACTCCCTGTCAAGCAAAGGGACCCATGGCATCGGTGTGCACGTATACCAATTGATATTCATAGTGTGTCATACCGGAAACGCAGTCAAGGAAAAATTGCATCTGATCAGAAACCTGTGTGTGCACGCGAAAGGACAATCTAGAGGCAACAGTTCAGTAGTTCATTCAGCCATCCCTAGGTGTTGCCTTGGAAGAGGCTGGGCAGGACATGAGGCCTAGATGAGCAATTGTGGAGAGGGGCAAATACGCCTCTTCCCACTCCCAAGTATTGTGAAAGCCCATTTTTCTGCATGCATGCCAGCCTCAAACCACTGAGGACTGCCTGGCAGCAGACATGCCAGGATAAGGAAAGAAAGATCAAAAAATGCTCAAAAATCAACCACAAGAAACGCTTTTAAAATAACACTGCATTTCTGAAATTTAATTCTGAGCAGGCCTGTAAATGTCACCGGGAGCCAGTTTGGTGTAGTGGTTAAGTGCGCAGACTCTACTCTGGGAGAACCCGGTTTGATTCCCCACTCCTCCACTTGCACCTGGCTGGATGACCTTGGGCAAGCCATAGTTCTGGAGCAGTTTCTGTCAGAGCTCTCTCAGCCCTGCCTACCTCGCAAGGTGTCTGTTGTGGGGCGGGGAGAGGAAGGAGTTTGTAAGCCGCTCTGAGACTCCTTTGGGTAGTGAAGGGCGGGGTATAAATCCAATCTCTTCTTCTCTTCTTCTTCTTCTTCTTTTCCTCTGCCAGTCTTCTCCACAGGTAGGCGGGCAAAGAGAATCACTTCAGCCACCCCTAATGAGCAGAAATAGAACTGGATCTGGAGGCTCAGCTCAAGCGTTGCCACGAGACCATGGTTTCATTAAACGGACGTTGGTTAGCATGATGGAGTGCAGGTCACTCCACTCGTGATGGGTCATTAAGGGCCCGTCAAAACACACGCTCTGGAACCAGGGTTTGAAGCTGGTTCATTAAACACTGTTAGTTTTAACTTGGGTTCTGCTTGATGTATAAAAACACAGACCAGCCGGTTCAATCCTGGCTTGCTCCTTGGCAATGCCCTCCCAAGCTACAAAGAGAAAACTGTGAAACCAACCTTTCTGGAGCTGAGTGGTGATCTGGAAGTGGAGTCCTACTTTCGCAAACTAACCCCGGTTAAAATAAACCATGGTTTCGCATGATATCTGAACAGAGCCCGAGAGTTCAAAAGTGTCTTCTGGCAATCTGCGTTTGAACCCGGTCTTTTTGTTTGTTTAGGCTGTTGATTCGAATGCGCCAATTAATCCGTTGGGGCGCGTTATTGTTTTAGTCTGTGGTGATTTTATTGATTTTAAACGGATCGTTATAATGTGCCTTATTTGTTTTATGGTAAACCTACTTCATTTGCAAATCTTGACTGTAAATTATGAATCTGTTTTAACGGCAGATCTGCATTACTGTAGACATACGCGAGATACAAGTCTCACGAAATGAATAAATGATTTAAATACATTTTCTGTACACAGAGACTTTGCCTATGTGGCGAGAGACAAAGACACGCGGATTTTGAAATGCCACGTCTTTCGATGTGACACACCAGCAAAAGCCATTGCCACAAGTCTGCACGAAATCTGTTCTAAGGTAAGTTTGCTTTCTGTTCCCCTTTCTCTCGAACTTCGTCAAGGGCCTCTACATAACCACCACCATTCTGAAGCGGCGTCCTTGCCTCTCCCTCCTGCCCTCCCAAGTGCTAAGGCACCATCAGTTCCACCTCCAGCCATTTCATTGCGTCTTGCCCTAACGATAGGATGAAATATTAGGAGGCGTACCAATCACGAGGGAAATGAGTGTGATGTCTTTCCCAATCAAAAGGCAGAGTGGGAGAGGGAATAGCCGGAGCCACTCATCTTACTTGAGAGTCGGGGCCTGCTAGACTCTGTTTTTCGGTTCGTAGTAACTATGGTGCTGGAGAAGACTCTTGAGGGTCCCTTGGACTGCAAGAAGATCAAATCAGTCAATCCTAAAAGAAATCAACCGTGACTGTTCCCTGGAAGGCCAGATAATTAAACTGAAGCTCAAATGCTTTGGCCACTCAATGAGAAGGGAGCACTCACTGGAGAAGAGCCTGATGCTGGGAAAGATTGAAGGTCAAAGAAGACGGGGACGGCAAAGGATGAGATGGTTAGACAGTGTCATAGATGCAACGAACGTGAAATTGATCAAACTTTAGAGGACAGTGGAAGACAGGAGGGCCTGGCGTGATCTGGTCCATGGGGTAGATTCTTTTGAACTATGGTGCTGGAGAAGACTCTTGAGAGTCCCTTGGACTGCAAGAAGATCAAATCAGTCAATCCTAAAAGAAATCAACCATGACTGTTCCCTGGAAGGCCAGATAATGAAACTGAAGCTCAAATGCTTTGGCCACCCAATGAGAAGGGAGCACTCACTGGAGAAGACCCTGATGCTGGGAAAGATTGAAGGTCAAAGAAGACGGGGACGGCAAAGGATGAGATGGTTAGACAGTGTCATCGATGCAACGAACATGAAATTGAGCCAACTTCAGAGGGCGGCGGAAGACAGGAGGGCCTGGCGGGAGCTGGTCCATGGGGTCGCGAAGAGTTGGACTCGACTGTGCGACTGAACAACAACAAGGATACCCAGGAAGAGAACAAACCACTTGCAATGACAGTGGTGCTTATTAAGGTGTAACAAAACGTGAGAAGCAGGGTGCTGGTGACACAACAATGCAGCATCAAGCAAAGGCAAGCTTGCTGCGCCCCGAAGACTTGAGATGCCAACCTGTAGGACTACTTGCCAGTCACTGGTCTGGGCTGTTCCCCGTCAACCAGCGAGATCCGAAAACCGCGAGCCTTGCCTAGTTTTTTTTTCAGTTGCTTCTGTTTAATTGTAAGAAAGCATCAGCCCCTGTCCGAGGGATGGGTTCCCACAGGCAGCCTGTGTAGCGCCTTAAGCAGGATCTCAAACAATGCGCTAATTGGCTGAGAACTGGCCGTGCACGCCTGGAGCCTGGGACTGAGTGACAGAGGGGCAAACAGAGGGCATTCCTGGGGTTCTGTAAAGATTTGCTGTCTTCTCACCACGCAGCAGTCCCCCACATGTAAACCTGCTATATTTGGACAACTTGAGCTGACCGTTAACGCAGGGAGTAATTAAAATGTGGAATTCACTGCCAGAGGATGGAGGGATGGCCACTGGAATAAACAGCTTTAAAATTGGATTAGATAGAGTCATGGAACTAGTTGGCCACTGTGTGAGACAGGATGCCGGACTAGATGGACCCACTGCTCTGTTCCGGCAGGGCTCTCTTATGAAGGCATCGGCCTCTATGCCCTGTTGTTGGCCATCCAGAGGAACTGGTTGGCCACTGTGTGAGACAGGATGCCGGATGGCCCACTTTAAATGTATCATTTATCGATATGGTCAATGAGGAAATTCTTCCATGAAGCATTAGAATTATTGTCATTTCGTTCTACAAAGAATAGAAGACACATCATTGTTATATATGGTCCTGTTCAGATTAAGCTTTCTTGAAACGACAATCTGGAGAACTTCGTCAACTACAATTGTGATTTGGACCCCTTTTGCACTTTGTATATATAATTTGTTACAATATTGATTGACACTATATTATAAATACATCCCATAGACAGTTCCTAGCGCATGATTACAGCTTTCTTGTTTCTAGTGCTTTGGACTAGATGGACCCACTGGTCTGTTCCAGCAGGGCTCTTCTTCTGTTCTTTTGTTTTTTTGACAACATCATATGGGAGGCCGTTGGGCTGGAGAGATCTGCCATGCCTTTAGAATAACATGTGAACTCTTGTGTCAACATAAATGCCTCGAGGAGAAGCAGGAAGGCTCTTAAGATGGCGCACAAGTTGCCCGTAGTTCAGTCCTCTCCATCATGTCCACCATACACACATGTACACATGCATGCCCATGCACACAGATACACGCATTTTGGTGCACTACGTCAAAGTTTTGTGCACATCTGCTCTGCTGCAGAGCACCATGACAGCTGTAGCATAGTTCAATGCTTGCTATAGCATTGCTGCAGTCCACTGTCAGTTTACAGCACCCTGTTGCAATGTGGCAGTGCAATGCTCCTACAGATGTTCCTGCGCTGCTCAAAAGGACTGGGCCGCTCAGAAGAACAAACGGTCTCATATCATGTTTATCCTTTAACCTATATGGTTGGGGCAACATTTTATAATGATGACACTCATCTTCAGGGCAGAAACGAAGCTTCCCAAGCGGTTGTGGCCATCTTCCCCATTGGCTATTTAAATATTATGTTACGCTGAGGAGTTAGATCTCCAAAAGTTGTGCAGCTGCGAGTTTAAATGCCTGCAACCTGGTCAGATACACATTTGCCCAGAAATACACCCCCCCCCATTTAGATGAGATTTACACTACTCTCTTCACCAATCCTTAGTAAAAACTGCAATTTGATTAAAGAAATTTGGCTGGGGGTCATCTTCAGGGCAGAAACGAAGCTTCCCAAGCGGTTGTGGCCATCTTCCCCATTGGCTATTTAAATATTATGTTACGCTGTGGATTTAGATCTCCAAAAGTTGTGCAGCTGCGAGTTTAAATGCCTGCAACCTGGTCAGATACACATTTGCCCAGAAATACACCCTCCCCCCCGTTTAGATGAGATTTACACTACTCTCTTCACCAATCCTTAGTAAAAACTGCAATTTGATTAAAGAAATCTGGCTGGGGGGGGGAGTGCTTTTTTAAAATAAACCATATCATCTCTAACTTTAAAAATCAGGATTTTTGGTACAAGTCAGATTTATGTTCATAGCTGCTACTGTATTGTATGTAGGAATAAAGTCTGCATTATTGCCATCTTCTCCAGATTATGGCTGAACGGAAGAACGCCAAAGCCGTCGCTTGCAGCTCATTGCCTGAGCGGACGAATGCCACCCTTGATGTGCCCTTGCAAGGTACCCTCCGTTTGGAATGTTATCTTGAATGCACGATGCTGCCCTGGCCCGTAGCTAACATGAGGCCCATGGGGCCTGGCCCCCTAGTGCTTCTTCTGGGCCCCCTCCCTCCCGGACTGCCCCCAAATTGCTCCAACTTACCACCTGCACAATACTTTCATTTAATTAGCTTGCAGGACCCCCGGAGGCCCTCTCCCCCAAAATTCCCTAGCTATGGGGCTTATGCTGCCCCATTGGTCCATTGACATCAGTATTGTCCATTCCGACTGGCATCAGCTCTCCAGGGTCTCAGGGTCTCCAGGGTCTTCCACATCCTCTACAGCCACCTGATCCTTACTGGCGATTGCAGGGATTGAACTTGGGACCTTCTGCGTGCCAAGCAGATGCTCTGCCATAGAGCCATGGACCCTCCCCTCTTTTGCACAGTGTCTAATCAGTGATTGCTAATCATGTTAAAACAGCAACTGAAAACTCTCAAAGCTGTATTATTTATGGCATGATGAAGTGTGTGTGTGTGTGTGCGTGTGTGTGTGCGTGTGCGTGGTATGCATACACATACAAGATATGCTGAATCAGTTCTTTTGAAAACCTTCACTGCTGGTCAGTGTAGAGGCGTGACCACCTTGGTCTTTTTAAAAAAAGCTATTCAGACAAATTACAGTAGATCTAAGTATTTGGATTTTCTGTACATTAAGAAATCTGATTTAAACAAATCGCAAGGAAGGTGACAGGACGCCGGGGGGAGGGGGGAGAGATGGTGGAAGGAACCTAGGTTATTAAGCAGTCTGTAGTTTAACTACAATTTGATTAAAAGAAAAAACTTCTGGGGAAAGCAAGCGGAGAAGTCAAGTCGATGGACCCCCGTAGTTCTTGGGGCCGCTTAGCTCAAACCCGGCCAACGGTGCTGGCCGTGTGCATTGGCTTGCCTCATCCCATACCTTTCCCAGTGGGCAGTGGGGTGAGAGGAGAGGTGTTGGTCAGCTGACCCCAATTATCTTTACAACTGAAGAGCTGGAGCCAAGCAGCGCCTCCAGCACTACCAGAGTGACTGAGAGAGGCTGGCTTTGTTAGCGCCTGGCTGCCAGAGGTCCACCAGGACTTTTCTTATAAGCTAAATGGCCAGTGTTGGATCCAGACTTGTGTGTGTGTGTGTGTGTGTGTGTGTGTGTGTGTGTGTGTGTGTGTGTGTTTGAGTTTGAAGTGCCATCGAGTCCCTTTCAACATATGGTGCCCCTATGAATTAATGTCCTCCCAAAAACAACTTTTCTCAGGTCTTGCGAACTGTGAGCCGTGGTTGGCTTGGTTGAGTCCTTCCATCGCCTGTTGGATCTTCCTGTTTTCCTGCTGCCTTCAGTTTTTCCTGGCAGTATCGTCCTTTCCAGTGAATCTTGACTTCTCCTAATATGACCTAAGTATGAAAGCCTCAGTTGAGTCCTTTTAGTGTCTAGGGAGAGTTCAGGCTTGATTTGATCTAGAACCCACTGGTTTGTCCTGACATAAATGGGCAAGCTCCTCCAGGTCCCCCCCACACACACACACACCCATGTCATTCCTCAGAGTCCCCCATCCACCAGGAACAGCATTTTGTGGAGAACAGTGGGCAGGAGCAGGGGAGGCCAGAGAGCTGCATGCATTCGGCTGTTGGCAGATTTAGTCTGGCTCCACCCCCAACCTGCCCCTGACCATTTGTGTTAAAAAACATAGTAAACCAAGTACAGTCTTCTTCTTTTTCTTTTGCCTTAAATACCTCTAGCACTTTCCATGCCAACCGTGGCACGGGTTCCATTGACTGGCATAAGTATCAAAAACTTGGTTGACGCCCTGGCTGTATGTAAACGTTGAGTGCCGGTCCTCACGCGTATGAAGCTGCATTATACTGGGAGTCCCGGTGTTCCCCCTAAGCTGAGTTCGTGTGAGCTAGCTCGCAGTTTTTTTAGCCTCCGGCTCACGCATTTTTGTCTTCGCTCAGGAAGGGATGGCTCCAGAGCAAACTAATGTACGCCGTGGCCAAACCACCTGTTCACGACTTTAATGCCAGTAGCTCACAAAGTAGAATCTTTGCTCACAGGACTCCACAGCTTAGAGGGAACACTGACTGGAACCACCGGGCCATCCAGCTCTCCTGGCGGAGATCTTTCTTTTTCTTTTTCTTTTTTTTTGAGCCCCCAAGGGGATTTTTTATTGGCTTTTTTTAACACTACAAAAACGACAACAGAAAAAGGGAGGGGGGGAAACTACATATAAAGGAAAAAGTAAAGAACCCACTACTGACTAAAAACCCAAGAGAGGAGACCCTCCAACTAGCTTTCTGCATGCAGTCTTTTCATCTTTGTGCTTCTTATGAACTGTGTCAAACGTTTGGAACGTTTAACCCTCCCCACTTACATTTAGTTGCCCAATAACAGTGCCCCCCATCATCCCCAGGAACCAAAGTTCTCAAAGGCACAATCCAGAGTCCTTCAGCCTTTACTGGCGGAGATCTTTCTAACTGGAGATGCCGGAGCTTCAGTTTTGTCCCTCCTGCGTGTTCCCTGCCCTCGTTCCCTGTGCCGAACATGGGTGAGAACCCCGTGAACACTGAGACGTCTTTCAGCCAGCTTCTGTCAGCCCTCAGGCTGTTACACGACCCTGTTTCCCCCACCCCCCCTCCTTAATTTCCACAGAAATTATCTTGGTTCCTTGTTGATACGAGGTGGCAGGAGCACAGATTTATTGGAATCCATAGGAGTATCCCTGGAGATCGATTCCTTGTTAAATTACTTTCTTCTATCACTGAAGTAAGAGTGTTTTGCCTGCCGTGAATGTTGATAAGCTAAAATTGATTTATTTGTTTTGTTTTGTTCCGGTGCAGTAGATTTCCCAACACCAAAGACTGAGCTGGTGCAGAAGTTCCATGTACAGTACTTGGGCATGGTTCCAGTCACTAAGCCAGTGGGTATGTTGCATCTTGGCTCATAACTGCTTTGAATGTGTCCCCCCCCCCCCAACAACAACTGAGAGTTAAATGCTATCCGCGGACGGAGTGCGGGAGGGACGAAAGGATGCCTGATCTTGTTAGCGGCCACGAATGTGGATCCAGAGGGCGGTAGTTTACATTCCCTTATATTAAGGGATGTGGTCTGATTCATATTGGGCTTCAGGGACACATGACGCATGGAAGATGGAGCTAACTCTAGGGGCTTCCTTGCTCAATGAGGTATGCTGTGGTCCAACCGGTGATGCCTGGGCCTGCTGCAGCTGATCTATTTTTTATTTTCAACACTTTTTTATTGAAGTATTAAAAATGCATACAACTGTTAAAGTAAGATAAAACCACTTCAATTTTAACAAAAATTAGCTAGTACTAATAACAACATAATCTATACATCAATCATCAAGAACAAATATATAATCAACATTTAACTAAACTCAATTTTGTACTGGATATCATTGATAGATGCGCGCCTCGGACAGCCCCGAGCAGAGTGACACCCTTCAAAGTCCTTTGGAGTCAGGGGACTCAGAAGCCATGCTCCCTCTAAGCTGAGTTCGCGTGAGCCAGCTCACAGTTTTTCAGCCTCCGGCTCACACATTTTTGCCCTAGCTCAGGGAGGAGGGCTCCAGAGCAAACTAATTTATGCAGCCGTCAAATGGCTCGCTCACCACTTTAATGCCAGGAGCTCACAAAGTGGAATTTTTGCTCACAAGACTCCACAGCTTAGCGGGAGCATTGCTCAGAAGGGCGTCACTCTGCTTTGGGTGGCGCTGTCAGTTGTCTCCTCTGTCAAGGACCCACAAAGGCAGTTAACAACTAGGTAACAAAATAATTTTTGTGTGTGTGAGTATTTGTGTGTGCATGTGCGCTTGCAAGCCTGGAAGTCATGGGGACTTCTGGTGACTCCTGGCGGGGCTGGGACATTATCAGAGAGGTTAAGAACAACCAAAATACAGCCGTGATATAATTACTCAGTGTAACATTGTGTAGTCAGTTGCATTGCTTACCGAGCACATTCATACAAACGTTTACATGCAAAGGGTATAACAGATAAAGGTTTTCAATAAAGAACTCGTGTCATAGCTCAGTTCTAATCATTTCCTTATCAGTTTCTTCTCGTGTACGTATTACAGGGCTCTTTTTGTAGCAGGAACTCCTTTGCATATTAGGCGACACCCCCCCAAGTCCAAGCGTAGCGACTGTCAAGGCTCCCAGTGGACCAGCTAAAGATCCCCGTTTCCGTCCTCTCTCAAGGCAAACCTGGCAGTCACTGAAACATAACAATACTTCTTAAAATCCACAGTAAGAGAAGAGAGAAACTCGCCACTTTGAACACTGAGTCATTAAATCACAGCTTTATTTTGGTTGTCCTTAACTGCTCTTCCTTTGTTTCCAGAGAGGTGGCTTGCTGTTGCCGGCCTCCGCGTCCCCGCCCAGGTATCCCTTGGAGGTCTCCCATCCAAGTACTTGCCAGGGAGGACCCTGCTTAGCTTCCAAGACTGGACGCGTTTGGGCTTTCCTGGGCCATCCAGGTCAGGCCGTAACAAAATAATTACAAACAAGTGAAAACTGTGACTGATAAACAGTACAGAGAAGAAAAGGGGTAATACAAGAAAGCGGTCCGGTGATAAAATCGAGGGCAGAATTCAGTTCTTGACTAAACCAAGAGACGCCCTGAAGTGGCAGGATTTTCCCAGCTGAAACCCAACCATGCAGCCCTCTTCCGTGAAGCGGAAGGTGACTTTGGCCCGGCTGCTGTCTCCCGCCAGAACTGACCTCATGGAGGTGGTTGTGAGACGAAAACTGGGGGAGGCTTGCCACCTGAAAGGTAACCCCTTTAGAAGAAGAAGAAGAGGGAGAGATTGGATTTATACCCCGCCCTTCATACCCAAAGGTGTCTCAGAGCAGCTTACAAACTCCTTTCCCTTCCCCGCCCCACAACAGAGGTAGGTGGGGCTGAGAGAGCTCTTGAGAGAACTGCTCTATTTCAAGGACAGCTCTTATCAGAGCTACGGCTTGCCCAAGGTCATCCAGCAGCTGCATGTGGAGGAGTGGGGAATCAAACCCTCTGCCTCACAGAGCTGCTCATCGTGCCTCAGAAGGCAGGGAAGAGGAAGCCATTCTTTTGAGAAGGGGCAGGGGGAAGGGGGGCTAAAGTCAGGGGTCATTTCATAGAAAAAGAGGTGCAGGAGCTCATTAGCATAACTCATTAGCATAATTCATTTGCATATGCCACACCCCCTGACATCACCGGAAGTGTGCCAGAAGGCAACACCCACCGCTCAGGCTCCACTGGACTGTTTTGGATTGCTAGCTATTGGGGGGGGGGGGACGTGCAGATCTACCCTCACAGAGGAGGGAGAGCTTGTACCTGAAGGCGGGGGGGGGAGGGGGCTCTGCAGTTTACCTGGCTGCTTCTTGCTCCTCGTGGCCCGACTCAGGGCTGCTGGGAGCAGGGGGTGGGGCTTGTTGCATGTGCCCGCCCCCTGGGCTCCTTACTGCCGGAGCTCCGCTCCTGTGCACTCCCACAGGAAATAACCCCTGGCTAAAGTAATACCGCAAGGATGCCGTCCATCGGGTATTCCAGCCTCAAACTGTTGAGGGCTTTAAAGCACCTTGAACTTGGCCTAGGGAACAAGCTATTGCATTTACTCTGTGGCCTCCATTTATGAGCCGCGTTTTGGCCCAGCTGAAGTTTCTTAATAGCCTTGAACGGCAGCTCTGGGCAGAACTCGTTAGAGTAATCTGATCTGGACACCACTGAGACGATGTCCAGATCTGGTCTTTCCTCAAAGGGGCACAGCGGCCCAAGAGGTGCTGCTTGCCAGCCACCACCCTCACCAGGCAATCCAGGAGCAGCACCGGGCCCAAGCTGTGGAAAGTCCCGGCAGACTCGCCTGACCTTTGAGCACAACCTGAAGTAACTCGCTGGATCCCAGCCAGCGTTCCTAAGGCAACCAAATTCAGTGTTTGCCAGCCTGCCTGTCCCAAATAAGTGTGCTTTCAAAGTAAGAATGCACCAGGTTGATCAGTGGAGAGAGTGGGCACGCTAGGTGTTTCCACAGCAAAACAGACAGCCGCAAACGCAAATCGTTCCAGACAAGGTAACCCTTTTAGTCTGTTGCAGCAAAATGAAACAGGAGTCCAGGCAGGGCATCGTGAAGACTCGCAGCCATCATTCCAGGATGCGTTTTTGAGACCCAGAGCTTGCTTCAATTGGTGGACAAAACGACTCATGAATTTTGTTCTGTCTTTAAGGTGCTGTTGGACTCCTGTTTGCTTTTGCAGCACAAGTGAACTGGATCCAGTAGCCATGCTCATGCCGCCATTGTTTCTAAGTTCTCCATTTTTAAATAAAAAGCGACTGCTTCCCTTTTATATTCATAGGATCACTAATTATGTTCATCCTGCCATTTTGCCAAAGCTCTGTTCAGGCATCACTAGCAAATCAGAGTGGATTTGTGCCTGGGGGAATCAACCTGGCTTAGCACTCCTTCCGCCCCCCGCATTAGCTCATGGGCCAAGATTGAAAATAGAAGTCTTACATCAAACTCCAGTTTGTTGTACCTTCCAAATTCAGAGCCCTTAAAAAAAATGAGGGTTGTTTCTTTTCAATTCTTAGCCATGGTTTAATCTTTTCCGCTTCAGGCTCAGTGTACCACACTGGGGCGGAGTGTGTGTGTGCGCAAATGTAAACCAGGTTCATCCGCTTTGCAAACTCTAGTTTAGTTTATTTGTGATGCTAAGGAATATCCCTCTTCCCCCCCCCATTTACCCACAATCCTGTGCAAGAAGTTGGCCTGACTTTGCCCTGTTTGCAAGTTATAGTGTACACAGGGACACTCTGTGCATGACATACACTTAATTTTTGTTTATACGTCCATCAAGTCATTCTCATGTTACATTCAGTCATGTACAGCTGAATGCGTGATTTAAACACGACATGTGTCCAGGTGTGGGTCTCCAGTTTCATTTAAGGTCAGCATACCTTGGCTCTTTCTTTCAAATCAACGTTCGCACATGGATTCAGGCTACACATGGGAACGGGGCCAGATTGACCCTGAGTGAGCCTGTGGTTCAGTATCAGCCAGTGAACCTGCTGAACAGGGGCTGGGACCAAAGTGGAGTACTCAGTCAGCCGCAACTCAGTGATTCTCTCATAGTGATCCTGTCGCCTCTCTTTCTCCGCAATCACAGGTATGGACACCCTGAACAGTGCTATCGAAAGCCTTATAGATTCCTCCAGCAGAGAGGACTGGATGCCAGTCACCATGAACGTCGCTGATGCTACCGTGACAGTCATCAGTGAAGGAGTAAGGCAACACCTGGATTCTCTGATGCTAGAAATACCTCAGGTTGGATCCAGCCGGCTTTTTCCTCAATCTCACTTTGGCTCCTTTTTGGGGGGGGGGTCACTACCAGCCCCTCCCCACGTGGCTTTTGTTTGTGCAGATCTCATGATCGTTTTTTTTTTAAAAAAAAAATTTAATTCATTTTAAAATAATCATTAACAACAATTAACATCAAAAGCATTAAACAAACAGCAACAAGATATAAGGATCAAGTAGCCTCAAAAGTCTATTATGTAACAGTAAAAACTATTTTAACATTTTTTAACATTTAATGATCAATAAATCTCATGATCTTTTTCATAGCCTTTTTGGTGATCAAAGGGGGACGCCTTCCTCCTTTTTTCCACCGGTGAAAAATCTGGTTGGATCCAGCCCCTCATTTTATATTGAATTTATCTTAATCTGCTGCTGCAAGAAACAAAGCCTCATGTCATGTTAAAGGCCTTTTTTTTTAATCGCTGTACCACAAGAGTCCACATCATCAGATTCATGAAGTGTTAACCTCAACTGGCAGATGTATGTCCTCATGGGTACAATCAGGGGGGGAAAGGCTGCTTTGTTAGCGCAGAAGACCCGGGGCTGTAGAGAGGAATATCTTAGCTGATGCTGGGATGTGGCCGTTTCAGTGATTTATTTTTCACAAACTCATTTTATTCAAATTCACGGGAGATAAATAAAAGTCACCCCATCGGAACAGATTTAGCAACAAGCATATGGTTTCGTTTTATTCATTTATCCTGCGTTGTTGTCTTTTTCGAAAGTAACAAAAACAACAACATTAATTATCATCGCAGTTGGGTCCCGAAACCAAAAGCCTTAGGTCTACGTGTATCTATCAGTTAAATTAACACCTTCGGAGAAACATTTCCCCTTGGCTGCTTGGGAACCAGAGTTCTTGCAGGTGGAAATTGTTCTCCCTCTCCCCAAATACTAGAACTGGAGGGCATCAAATGAAGCTGATGGACTAAAGGAAATACTTCTGTACACAGAAAGTGATTAAAATGTGGAATTTGCTGCCAGAGGATGTAGTGATGGCCACAGGAATTAACAGCTTTAAAAGGGGATTAGACAGATTCATGGAAGTTAAGTCTATCAATGGCTATTAGCCATAGTGGCTGAGGGGAACCTCTATATTCAGAGGCACTAATCCTCTGGATCCCAGAGCCAGGAGGCAACATTAGGGAAAGTGCTCTGTTGTTGGCCCTCCAGAGGAACTGATTGGCCACTGTATAAGACAGGATGCTCGACTAGATGGTCCACTGGTCTGATCCAGCAGGGCTCTTCTTATGTTAATTTATTTCATGTGTAAAGCCACGTAGCCAAGCTCTTATGAACCCTTCCAGCTTTTGGCTGTTTGGTGCCAGTTTCTTCTCTCTGTGTTTTGAAAAGCTGCTTGACATTCTCTCCTTTGGTGCATATTCAATGCCAGTTAATGACTCAGTGCTTCAGCTCCCAAACT
>NW_015166436.1:362891-367629 GCF_001447785.1 Gekko japonicus | reverse complement strand
TTAGAATGAAGAGGAAGTTGTCGTGGAGTGTCGCGTACGCTTCTTGTCCTTTATGGGAGTGGGGAAAGATGTCCATACCTTTGCCTTCATCATGGATACCGGGAACCAACATTTTGAGTGCCACGTTTTCTGGTGTGAGCCCAATGCAGGCAACGTATCGGAGGCGGTTCAGGCTGCTTGTATGGTAAGTAATCGCCACAGGTCTATTATACTCTTAGTGTAGACAGAAGAAAATTTAAGCAAAGTATTCCCTGATCCTGTCAAGGTTTCCCCCCCCCCACTCCAAATGTGGTGTTTAGTGTTAAAACCAGCCTGTTCAGGTTTCCCTAGCAAACTGATCATTCAGTTCTGAGCCCTGGGCCTTTAACACCGTGATTCTAACTATTGGGGTCAGCCCTCCCCACCTCCTGTGCTTTATCGGCCATCTGTTACGTGCACAGACTGAAAACTGGAGTCACGTAAAGCAACGGAGGCAAGGAAGCAAGTCCCAAGCCTTTCACGAGAGAACAAATACGCCTCTGTAAGGAAGGGAGCAATGGGAAAACAAATCACAAGATTGATGAGAATCACCAGAGCTCCCTGCTACAATGGTGTTATTCAGCATCTGGTTCCAGAGTGCTTGTTGGGGCCCATCCTTTAAAATTGTCAACAGCTCCCTTGGGCTAGTGGGGGGATATTAGCGCCAACCAGAGAGTGAGCAGAGCAAGTTCTGGAGATTGGAACTGGGCACTGTTCAGTCTTAGCTCCCAAATATCAAATGAGTCCTGAGATTTATGGCGAGTCTGCCACCGTGCCGCAAGGATTGCGACAGATGTGCATTCATGTTGCATTGGCACAATATAACTGTAATTTTTTTTTTAAAAAAAAAAGTAGAAACCATTAATTTCTATGACCCGCTCTCATGATCAGCAGCTGTGCCACCCTTAGGGCAAGCATACAGAACTTGTGACTTTGCGAGCCAAATTCAGCCCATTCAATCTAGGCAGCAAAAAACCCTGTGTATCAAGACCCTGGCAAATTGCTGTGCATAGCCAGGTTGGCTGCATTTGGCTAGATAGTGCAGGTGTGCTTGCTTGCTCTGAGGTCAATCACAAGCCATACAGGGGTCAAAAAGTGCGGAACTATCTGTAATTGACAGACTGTTGTCCATAAAGCTGAGGTTGCAGAACCACACTAACGGCCGCAGAACGTGTTTGCTTTCTTGCAGCTACGGTATCAGAAATGCTTGGTCGCCAGACCTCCTTCGCAGAAAGTCCGGCCGCCGCCACCTCCTGCAGACTCAGTGACCAGAAGAGTAACAAGTAACGTAAAACGAGGAGTACTGTCCCTCATTGACACTTTGAAACAGAAACGCCCCGTTACTGACACGCCATAGCCGCCGCCCAGGAAAACCCAGATTTCTCAGAACGCCTAGTGGAAAATGCAGTAGCTACACTAAAGAAGATGAACTGATTTTTATTTTGGCCTTCCAGTTTAAATGGGTGATGCTTTGTCTTCAGAGAGTTTACCCTTATCGAAATAATATTAGACAAGCATGTTCTCTTGTTCTTGACACCATCATGTGATATGAAAAGAAGCATGAATAATATTTTTTTTTTGCTGTGAGTTACCATGAGAAGCAGAAGGTCTGTTTTCCAGCTGTAAATATTATGAACGTTTCTGAAATTCACGCATACACAGGAAAGGGACACGGCACATCACTCCTAACAAATGAATCTTAACATCCAGGGAGAGAAGCCATGCCCAAACCAATGCTCTCACCGCCCCTCTGAACTGGATTTTGGCACAAGCAATTCTTAGATCCTACAGCACCTTATCCCCATTTTCAACACTGGAGTACATACCAAGTATTAGTGTAGGTTTAAATTTTTTTTTACTATGCTCTGCTCAGTAACCAATTTTCCATACTGTCTACCAGAGTCACCACTTGTCGTCTTTTGTCCGAAAGTCTCCTTAAAGGTGGCAGATCTTCTACACAGGCGGTTCTTTTTGCGTGAAAGAATGTGTAAGTAGTGTAGAATCATAATGCGCGTCTGTTTTTCTGCATGTAGCTGCCCAGCCCATGTGCATCCTAAGAGATGCGTGTTCAGTGCTCAGAGGATACCTACACACAGCTTGCGCGGAAGGGCTCCCTCTGTAGGAAACCATGTTCAAAGCAGCCCGAACAGACTCGAAGAGAGATTTCTTTCAGTGCCAAACTCAATATCTGAAGGATTTGGTCATAGATCCAGAGGCGTTAGCCATGTTGTTAGTCTGTTGCTGCAAAATAGTCAAAAGCCCAGTAGCACCTTTGACTAATAAATGTTATCGTAGCATAAGCTTTCGAGAAACACAGCATCTGACGAAGAGAGCTGGGTTTCTCAAAAGCTTATGCTGCAATGAAGTTAGTCAGTCTTAAAAGTGCTGCTGGGCTTTTGAGTATTTTGAAGAGTTTGGGAAACAGTTTGGGGAGGTGCCTTAGCTTTGCATTCTTGAAGAGACAAAAGCCAGCACTGATGACGCAGCCTTTCAGGTGCCCCTTGCCTTTTCTTGGTGGTTTTGTGCGTCTTTTCATCATGAAGGTAGGGAGTGAGTTGCAGGTCTGAGTATGAGGTTGAAAAATGAAAACCCAAGCCAGTTACCTTCTGCCTTCCTCCATATAAAATGCCTGTACACTTGAATAGAGTTACATATTGAGAAATCTAGTGTGCAGATGAAAAAATGGGGTTTCAGTACTCCAGCCTGGGGGGGGGGGGCATCCATAAAAGTGCAAGCCAGACTCAGCGCGACTTTTAATGGTGAGCTTTGAGTGTACATGGTTTCCCCCCATTTTTGTATCCCCGGAGCTTGCGTGCCGAGCCAGTAATTTTATAGTGCACACACACAAACGTGCAGAACCCACTGTAATCTGCAGAATACTGAGCACTGTATATTACTGTAATTCTAAAACAAGGAATGATCCATTCCTGACTGGACTTTTATGTGTAATGGAAGCTCATCATAGTGCTTGAGCTTCCCAAGTCAAGTAAAACACATCCTTTCCGGGCGGAAAGGGGGGCTGTTTCATAGAAAAAAACTCCGTATGGTAGTTTCCTCCACCTTTCTGATGGCACGTGCATTATTTTGGGTGGTTCTCTAATGTATTTCAGATGTAATGTTTGTCATTTAGATAAAGCGTAGCACCCAGTTCACCTACACGGCTGCTGTCGGAAGCGCCTAGACTCTCTTGACTCTCTGACCACAGTTAACCAGGCACAAGGACAATGGGCGAGAGCAGGGCTATTCAGGCGCTGACTCAGTGGACGTATGCGAAAGGCCAAAGGAGCAATCCATGGGCCTGCATCCCCTTCCCCACTCTTCTGAGAACATTTCAGTGTGAACCGGAGGGCGGGCGCACCCGCATGCACATGCCTACATCTAGAAGTCCTACTCGCACAATTGGTCTAAAGCCACACTGACTGCATCGTGTTCTTGTCAAAATGATGCATACCGGAGGCGTAATCCTTTGTTCTGCCACATGGAGCCCAGTTGCCCGACGGTTTACAGAGCATGAAGGACAAAAGACTGCTGCACTTACGAAGGACAGCAACTCACAAGAACAGTAGAGAGATGCTAGGGCCCCTCTGCTCACCATTATTTCCTGCACAAGCATGGGGAAACTGTATCCCTCGTGCACGAAGAGTGCTGTTTTGGCACTGTTAGAAATTGGCCTCCCATCCTGAACACAGACAGCAGATGGGACCTGTGTGTGTTTTTAACATCTGGCCATGTGCAGTGAGTTTTCTTACGGAGAAGTGACATCAGTCTGGACAATAAGTGCCAGAAGGTAGTCCTGAGCCAGGAAGAAAAGCTTTAGAATTAGCAGGGGGAACAGCGACCCAGAGAGACTGGCTGGAGCCGCCTTTCTTGAAGCTGCAGGCGCTGGGCTTATACCCCCTGTTCACTGTACACCTTCTGCCCCCACTCCAAAGGGCAGGTGATATTAAACCAAGAGGTGTGCAGATTTGCTTTTTGGTCTCCAAAAGCAAGACAGGGTTGGTTGGCACATGTGCTCATTGTCTGCAGTGTCAGCCAGCATGGGGGGAGGCAGTCTACACGTTAGTCCGTTCACACCCCTTCAAATGCATGTCTTGCCAGTGGAGTTCATTAATATGTTTAGCTGCGGATGGTCATGTGCTGTTACATGAATTTGTGAACTACCACCCTTTTGTGTTCCCGGATCTAAAAGATGGAAAACTTTTACCGATATTTAACAATACTCTTCCTCCACTTTTGAAGAGGTATGTATTTGCAGATTTAAAAGACCAGAATTCAGCCGCTGTAAGAGAGATGCATAAACATTTTTCGTTTAGAAACCCCCCCCCCTTTTTTCCCCCTCATTAACTGACATACGACACCATCGCCTATGCAAAGGAAATGTAGGGGAATTTAACCCTAAGAAGTTCTTAGCAACTTTTAAAAGGGTTAGGGTCACCAGCCACCATCTTAGAAATGATACGTTAGTCACAGATTTTGGGCCTGGCAACCAGGTTCTTCCAGTCTCACCTTTCTCCTGAAGAAACATCCAACCACACTACTCTCTCTCTCTCTTTTTACAAAATTGCATGTTGGCTAATGGTAACAATCATTCTCAAAAATTAGTTTTGACTTTGTGGAACACTTCAATCTGTTACACATCATTTCCCCCCTGTCCGTATTGTATGGCTATGCTCAATTATTCCAACGACTTACATTCACACCGGAAGCCCTAGTTCATTTG
>NW_015166436.1:336239-362826 GCF_001447785.1 Gekko japonicus | reverse complement strand
CTGCTTAAAAGCATTACAAAGACAATATTTGTTTTCCAAGTGGAATTTTTCTATTTTAAAGGCTGCGATTATTTTCAGCATTTAAGTTTCACTGGCTTTTTCATTCCTTGAAACTTTTTTTTTTTTAATATAGCTACATATCTAAAACTGGGATATTTTGGAAACTTTATTTATCTGAACATTGTATGTGGAGCCTCCTGGCAAGAGGCAGTGCACCAGAAGCTTGGGGCCCAAACCCGAGGAAGGGTCTCCTCGTCATGCCCCATTGATGAGCTCCCAGCAGCATCGTGGCCCGTGTTGGAAACAGAACGTCGGACAAGACGAAGCGCGGTCCGGAGCCAGCACAGCAATTCTTACGTTCCCTCAACATAAATGACACAGGCGTTTTGCTACCATGGCCAAAATGTACGTATGGGTTGAGTGTGAGCGAATGCCAATGACTTTTAACTCAATGTTGTATAGTGACACTTCCGTTATCTATGCATTCTTTATATCTCACAAGGCGGCCATGTTCACTAGGCCTTGGGATGTTCCATGTCTTTTTTTGATTAACCTTGTTAAATACAGCTTAAATATTTTTTATTTTATTTATTCTATTTTTACTGAAATATTCCTCAATTACGTTGACATATTATCTTTACGACTGGATGCGGTCTCACAGATCTATCCAGTTCCTAAGTAATCTCAGTGTACTATAGGTTGCCTAAAAGACAGAGGATTTTTGTAATTATTTGTAGTCACCTTTTTAATTGAGTACGTAGAAGAAAATGGCAAAAAAAATAATAATGTGTAAAGTTAACTATTATTTTTAAATGCAGATAGCGAGTTAGATGCTGCTCTCACCAAGTCACCTCATTTATGTACTCTGTTGAAAGAAGGAGATAGTTAACCATGGACATTCATAATCGCTTTCAGCCTCTCCCTCTCTAAGCCACAGCGATTCTTTGACACGGTTTGTTTATATACTTTTGTTTATATAAACCAATTGCTATTTCTTTAAAGAGGATGTTTTTGTAAAGATGAAAAAAAAATCACCTACGAGAAGAAAGAGAAATTGCATGAAAGGGCATCGGCCCTGCTTCGTAATACGAGGAGTTCTTCATGATAAACTTTGTGTGCAGAACGCCCCTCTGCTAAGTGGCAAGGGGGCGGGGGGGGGGCGGAGTTGCTGTCACGGCTGAGTAGAAGAAACCTTCCCGAAACCTAAACATAAAGATTATCGTTTACTGAGTTTCAAGAATGTCTTCATTTTTTCCGCAAAATCCAAAGCAACATGGGTGTATCAGTGTGTTTGGTCAAGTGTGGGTAGGGGAGGTGCCACTTTCGTTTCGTTTCAGGAGCTCATAACAGCTCAGCCAGAGTTCTGTTCAGGGGTCATTTCCTATGGGAGCGCACAGGAGCGGAGCTCCGGCAGTAAGGAGCCCAGGGGGCAGGCACATGCAACAAGCCCCACCCCCTGCTCTCAGCAGCCCTCAGTCAGAGCAAGAAGCAGCCAGGTAAGCTGCAGAGGCCCCCCAGTCCAAAACAGTCCAGTGGCACAGTTAAGACCAAGTTTTATTCAGGCAGAAGCTCTCCCTCTTCTGCAAGGACAGATCTGCACGGTCCCCCCCCCCCATAGCTAGGAGCCTGAGCGGTGGGTGTTGCCTTCTGACACACTTCCGGTGATGTCAGGGGGTGTGGCATATGCAAATGAGTTATGCTAATGAGCTCCTGCACCTCTTTTTCTACGAAATGACCCGTTTCTGTTGTATTTTTAAGTCACATCCAGGTAAATGAGCAGAAGCCAGTTTGATTTACTGTTGCTGTATGCAGAAACGAAAAGACACACACACACACACACACACACACAGGTTTATCAGCAGGAGCTTTCAGTATTATGTGAAGTAGGTGATTTTAAAACAGAGGACAGAACATTTCCCCCCTCTCAGCATTGTCCACTTTTTACACACTTAAATGTACTCTGCTGCAAGAATAAATTTAGCTGCATTAAGTGCTTGTCTCATTTGTTTGGGTAGCTTCCTCACAGGGCAACTTGGGAGACAATTACACACTCACGAAGCTAGGTTCCCCCCCCCCCCAAAAAAAAGTGACAAGAACCAAAAGGAGGGGGCGACTGCTGCGTAGGCCTCATTTACACTGGGCCCTAAGCTCTGCCATGTTAGCACTAAAAACGTCTGAGTGGAGGCGGGCCTTGTTCTGGCAAGCCAACACAGCAGGATGACACATGCAGGGGCCAGTTTCCATTGAGACGCTGGGCAGCGTCACACACGCAAGTTCTTCCTTCCAGCATCCATGTTTAAATCGAGCCTTCAAAAAGCAACCATGGTCCTAAGGGCTCCTCTCAGATGGGTGCAGTTATTTCTATTGGTTACTGCATTTAAAAAATCAAACATTAATGGATCGTTATTCCTTCATGGTCTCATCGCCAGATAATGATATGAAATTGGGCATATAGGACCAGACTGTGGCCCTGACCAGACAGACAACTAACTGCCCGGATTCAGCTAAGTGGCTGTCTGGCATGCCTCTTTGGACCATGCCTTAGGTCTCAAGCTACTAAGACGACCACTCAAGATAGAATTTAATCAGGAAATTTAATAGGTTTTCGATTTAAATACGCTGCATAATAAACTGAAGATTTGGGCTGACTTACTAGCACAGTGTAACCATCCAGTAATTATGCTGCCATACAAAGAAGTCCAGAAACTGTTCTCGTGCAGACTTCTTAGCCCTTTCAGTGAGACTGTGGTGTCCTAGTCTTAAAGCCAAAACTGCCACAACTGGTTTTCAAAAGTGTCTGCCCTTTGGGGAGAGAAGATTTAAGAGCAAATTATTAAAACAGGCAGAAATCTTGAAAGATCACTCTGCAGACATGAGGGATAGACGAAAGGAAGCAGAATTCCCCAAGGCTACTCATGAATAAGCGCTGCAAATCCACTACTATTTTTAGAAGCCCTGGTTTATCTTTAGAATTTCAGCAGCTAACTCTTAACATTCAGTTCCTAAGTACACTCAGACAAAACCTGCCTCCACTTCATTCTAAGCTGACTAGCTAGTGCTTGTACCAACGGGTTCCAGTTTATCCCTAATGACATGCATAATCTGGGGGTGAAGATCAGATGTATGCATTTTGACCTTCAAAGTTCACTTAAACTGGATTCCATAATGAAAGCCTTTCTCCAGAACAGCCCTTCTGCTATCTTCATGATAGTCATGGGAAAAGGATGTATGTTTATTCTGCCTTCTAAAAGCAGACTGGCTCCTACGAAGATGTACACTTGGTGCCCAAGTGATCCTAATACAGAAGGGTTTGGGTTTGTTTGTTTGTTTGTTTTAAAGAAAAAACCCACTAGAAGAATACAAGCTTCAAATTCTGAATTACAGTAAATAAGCAGCAGTTCCAAGAGGCAGTCTTCAAAGCCATGGACGAGCATGCTTGGCTGCAGAAGAAGATGGTGAGGGCTCTTTTGACTTGATCAGTTTTCTGGAAGAAGAAGGGCTAAGCGAGCCATATATTCCACTTTTTGTTCCAACCCAGTGATAATAATAGTGGTTAGATGAAATTTGGGCTCTGTTCCCCTGTGGGTTGAAGTATGGCATCATTACCGGAGGCAGGACGATCTCAACAGGTTTCAAGACCATCAGTTTGTCTTCTGACTTTGGTTTCCTAACAGTTCGTTGCCTTTCAAACACTTTTTGTGCGGATGAGGACAGGGGAGTGTTCTTCAACATCACAGGCAAGGATGCGTTTGAGAGAGGCTTGGCCGTTTTCTTCAGCTGCGTGGAATCACTTGTCTGGTTTATGGTTTTCTGAGAGGTACTAGCAGTTATGTTAGATACTGTAGAATCCGAGTCAATCTTGTTGGATTTTGTTTCCCGATCCAGGAACTCCTGAATTCTGGACTGTATTGCTGCTTCTTTAGTAGCAGTTTTTGTCGGAGTTACTTTTTGTTTCTTTTTCTTCTTCTCCTCTCTTTTAGACGGCTTTGCTAATTCAATACCTTCCAGTAACCCTTTTGCTGCCGCACGAGCTAGAACATCTTTTACTGACACGGTCTCAGATGGATCCCTCTATAAGTTAAAGAAACATCGTATCAAACAGTTGAAAGAACAGTCAGGTCATGTATTTATTTATTTGGAAACTGTATATGCTGCCTCTTCAGAGATCTGCTAGAGGCAGCTCACAACTAAAACAATACAACAAAACCTCAGAACAAATACTAAGGAGTCTAAAACCATATCCATAAAACAGTTGTCAGACTAGAAGCCAGCCACGAAAAGATGGAACCCATCAGTTAAAAGCCTGGGTAAAGAGAAATGTTCTGGCCTGGCACCTCAAGGAAGGTACGGTAGGTCTCCACCCATTATTAGGCTTACCAAGTACTTACCTTGAATCGCTGGGGGACACATACGACTTGTCAGCAACATTCCCACGCGGAAAACAAACGCGCCGCATCATGCCGTCGCCCAGACGTGACGCCAGCAATGCTGGGCACGTAGCTGGGCGACGCTCTGGCAATGGAGCTGGAAACTCGATGGTACCATCAAGTTTCCAACTCCACTGCAAGAGCGTTGTCCAGCTACGTGCCCGGCATGCTGGCGTCATGTCTGGGCGACGGCATGGTCAAGCAGGGATGTGTTCCACTGAGGGATGTTCCGGCCGGGAATCATGTGTCCCCCGCCGAATCGAAGGTAGGTACTTGGTAACCCTACCACCCATCTCAGCTCCACAGCCAGTGGCCCAGAGAGGAGGCTTGAGAAGAGGATCTTAACTCGGGCCTCCTCAATGGCATGGAGCACCTTTCATCAGCTTCAGCTGATCCATCCGCTACAGCCATTGCTTGGAAAGCACGATCCAGTCACGGTGATCCATGCTCTGGATCATATCTAGGTTATGGTAATGCATTCTACCTGAAACAGCTATATACAAAATAACTAGCATCTTGTGCTTATTTTATATTTTGGAAGCAAGCAGCCATTCCACTGTGCTTCCTGTTCTCTAGGCATCGTTGGTTAGATCTACTAAGGATCGCCTCCTGGGGTTCTTGCATTAACTGCACTCAAAATTTGCTGTAGAAGAAAAGGATTAATCGTCCAATTCCATTTTATTAGAAGGTCCAAAATCCTGATTTTTTTTTAAAAAAAACCCAAACTGTATGTTGGATTCAGTTTAAAATCTCATCTTAACCACAGACTTGCTGAGTGATCCTACATAAAACCACCACCATCTGTGTTCAGTTTAGTAATGCCATACCTCTCAGAACAACACAAGACCGGGCAAAAGACAATTTAAAAGGTATGCATAGAAGTACTCCACAGACTTTCAAGACTTCTGAATATCAAATAGATTGGGAGAGGCAAAAAAAACCGATACAAAATATGGTACAATTAACTTCCACTTCATTCTGCTAATCAAAACGATTTCCTTTACAATGTTAACATTTTAAAAGAGAAAGGTGGATACATGAAGATATCTTTTCCCCTTTAAAATGTGAGCAGCAGCATGAGGAACCCAGTTTCAATTAGTGAAATTAAGAAGGAAATTAAGGGTTAAATCCCTTCTCCCTGCAATTCCAGTCCTTACTGGGGCTGCACATCCAATTTACCATTTCCAGATGGTTTAACCCTGTACAAGAGTTTTGTGTCACAACATGGAGAAGGCAAAAAAATATATGGCGAAGGCAAAGAACCACAGGAAGAGACAAAACAATATTGAAATTAGATTCTTTTGAACTATGGTGCTGGAGAAGACTCTTGAGAGTCCCTTGGACTGCAAGAAGATCAAATCAGTCAATCCTAAAAGAAATCAACCCTGACTTTTCCTTGGAAGGCCAGATAATGAAACTGAAGCTCAAATACTTTGGCCACCCAATGAGAAGGGAGCACTCACTGGAGAAGACCCTGATGCTGGGAAAGATTGAAGGTCAAAGAAGACGGGGACGGCAAAGGATGAGATGGTTAGACAGTGTCATAGATGCAACGAACATGAAATTGAGCCAACTTCAGAGGATGGCGGAAAACAGGAGGGCCTGGTGAGATCTTGTCCATGGGGTCGTGAAGAAATACAAAAATACAAATGAAGCCTCCAGTGTAATCACCTGTCCAGTAGTACTTACCTCTCGGGCCAGAACAGCTATAAAACAGCAGTTGGAAATATCCGACAGCTCCAGTCTGAAGAAATTCTCAGCAGAAGTATTTATTTCCGATTTGCAGCACAAAGGAAGGACGGGTGGGCAAAGCCTAAAGGAGACAGTAACACAATACTGAAACGATGAATCACTGCTTCCTTAATACACTTCAACTGATTTTTCTCTCATCTATGACACTGAACGTGGTAACGGTCCTTTAGTCCTTGTGCACAGACCGCCAACTCTGGGCCTTAAGGGAGAGGACACTGAAGTTACCCTGAAAGGCTTGTTGTCGGGAGGAGTCCCCTCCAGTGGAAGGAGTCCCCTCTACACCCAGTTTTGGGATGTAATACAACATGGCAGTGAAAATTTTTGACAAATGCACTTAGAGCAAACCTAAATATCTCGACTCAGAATGAATACAGAATGACCAAACCAGGGCCAACCTGATGCTGTACCTGGGAGTCAACTTCTGCCCTCCCTTTACTTCTCACAGTATGAGCAGCAAAGAGTTTAGCGTCATCCCATCGGGAACAGGTTATCTTCCGTCTCCTGATGTGGAACAAGCCTTCACAGTAAGTCCACCAGTGAAGAAGGGTAGCCTGACTGGAATATTCCACCAGCAGTAGCGACATCCAGACCAATGTCAGTGGCCATCGCCCTAGTGGAGAACTGCATCGTGCTAAGGCAGCAGCCGTGGAGAGTTTCAGCGGGCTCTGCCACAATTTGTGATTGTGAGAATCAGGGAATGGAGGCAGCCTCAGCAAAAACAAAATCTGACAATCCCACCTGAACAGCCAACAGAATATACACAGAACACTATGCAGCCTTTTATCCCCTGGATTTGTGTCTTGATCTTCAAGGACTAAAGCCTGAAATGTGTACCACAACAGGCACATCCACTAGAGGGACAGCTTCCATTGCTGAGACAAGGTATAAACACATTTCTGCCCTGCCACTAGCGCGTTCCTGCTGGAGACTGGAGTTATTCACTTCGTATAGTTTGACTGAATTCGTATCCCTGAGACGGCTAGATCCTCAGGGCTTGGGGAGAACTTCTTGAGTGCCCACCTGACCCCTAAGTTATTCTGCCACATCTCCCAACTGAAAGTGGTGAGAAGGAAAATACAACCCTCCAAGAACAGCCGACAGGTAGAGCATTCAAGGAACCATACAGTGTCCCCTGACTTCAAACGCCTCTTCCCTCCCAGAGAGAACTGTTGTTCTTCCTCTGCACCATTCTGGTAGGGCTGCTGGAACGTGCCACATTCCATGCCAGTAGCCTCCCTCTGCCACAGACTTGGATCAGTGCCTCATCCTGCGGCCTCAAAACTGCATTCCGCATAGCCATTCCATCTAGGGTGTCTGAGGGAACTGGGTTTTGGGTCAGCATTCTAGGAATGGCTCCCTTCCCAGCTTAACTATCTAGTAGCTAGAAGAGGGAAGGGAAAAGCCAGTCACTGAAAGAGCAAAGGCACTATTGGAATGGAGAAGATGGGGTGGCCGTAAAGGGGCATCCTACTATGGGAAGAGACAAAACTGCTACTTTGGTAAAGAGCAGAGCAAGTGGAGAGGAGAAATCCCAGTCAGTATAGATATACCCTGTGACAAAGATGGGGGGGGGGGGAGGAATACAGAATCACAATTTTCCAGATAAGCCTATTGACCTAATGCAGGTAACTGTTATCAGACTTCAAACCTGCAATTATGTTCTTCACGGTATCATTGAAACTTTTTACTAGTTAGTTAACTACAGATGGTTTACAGCTGAAACAGTAAAATGGTATTCATGTTTCCTAAGACAGAAGCATATGGAGCAGAGGTCCATCAGTGGCTATTAGCCACAAGGTATAGATAGGGGCTCTGGGGCAAGTGATGCTCTGTCATCTTGGTGCTTGGGGGGGTCAACAGTGGGAGGGCTTCTAGTGTCCTGGCCCCACTGCTGGACCTCCTGATGCCACCTGGTATTTCTGGCCACTGTGTGACACAGAGTGTTGGACTGGATGGGCCTTTGGCCTGATCCAACATTGGCATCTCTTATGTTCTTATGTAAATCTTCACCCTTTTCAGACCTTGGATTCTAAACCTGCAACAGGGGACAGTTTATTTTTTTTACCATTCATCCTTTTTCTTCTCTGGCTAGGGTAATCAGAGGCCAAGCAGAACAGGGTTCCTGTAGCTTTTAAAGTACAGAAAAAGGAATTGAGGCAATTTCTGCCAGGCACATCAGGGTGACAAACTGTGTTTTCTGCAATTCCGGAACACTTTTTTCTTTTGCCCCTAAAATTATGGGAGTGTTACTGGTGTGACCCTACCTTAGGGGATCAAATAATAGAATTTTTAAAGATCTGTTCCTTACCTGTACGGTTGGGCCTTCCCTCCTTCTACGCCAGACGTTAGTGCCTCCTTCACCACAGCTTCATTTTCTTCTGGGTAAATGGAACAGGTGCAGTAGACCACAGCTTGCACTTTACTAACTGCAAGAATGCAAAATGGCATCTTTAGGATCAACAGCGTTAAGAATTTCTAATGCGGAAACACACTTTAAATATGCATTCATGTACAAGTCCCATATTGATTCTAAAGTATTTTTAAATAAGTATTTCCACCCCGTTTGCCTAGCTGGCTTGACAGGAACTCACGTTTTCACCAGCGTTAAGCTGCCTGTCCCAGTAATCGGTGCTAAGGACCCACATGCTCTGATGCCTCTTCTCTAGGCTGTGCAAAAATCCAGCGCCTGAGTCTGATTCACATTCTGTGACTCTAGTTTGTGCCCCATCTCCCACTTGCTATTAGGGTTTCAAAAGAGACCGGAGTGTGTTAGTTATCCTTCAGGACAGTGGCCTTCAACCTTTCTAGATCCAGGAACTACCAACACAAATTATCCTTCAGGGTGCAACACAGCAGCACCCTGGGTGTTCAGGCAGATCATGAGACTTTACTGGGGAAGAAACCTCTGCAGAATGGAGCGGATGCAGAGGAGAGCGACGAGGATGATCGGGGGCCTGGAGACCAAGGCCTATGAGGAAAGGCTGAGGGACTTTGGAATGTTCAGTCTGGAAACGAGGAGGCTGGGGGGGGGGGACACGATGGCTCTCTTTACGTATGCGACGGGCTGTCACTGAGAGGAGGGCAGGGAACTGTTCCTGTTGGCAGCAGAGGATAGGACTCACAGTAATGGGTTTAAATTAAGGGCAGGAAGGCACCGATTGGATATTAGGAAAAACTTTGTGACAGTTTATGTAACAGTGGAATCGGCTGCCTAGGAAGGTGGCGAGCTCCCCCCTCACGGGCAGTCTTTAAGCGGCAGCTGGACAAACACTTGTCAGGGATGCTCTCTAGGCCAGCAGTTCTCAACCTGTGGGTCACGACCCCTTTGGGGGTCGAATGACCCTTTCACAGGGGTTGCCTAAGACCATCGGAAAACACAAATTTCCAATGGTCTTATGATAGCAACGAAAATAATGTTATGGTTGGGGGGTCACCACAACATGAGGAACTGTATTAAAGGTTGAGAACCACTGCTCTAGGCTGATCCTGCACTCAGCAGGGGGTTGAACTAGATGGCCTGTATGGCCCCTTCCAACTCTGTGACTCTATGGTTCTAACTAGCAAGCATTACATCTGTAAAGGCCGGCACGTTCACCTTATGACACCTAGAGGACACGCATACCACTGCTGCCACCACCTTGACCAGGCTGGCGAAACAGAGAAGTCGAGTACAGGAATGACAGGGTCTGGTGAGATGGCTAAAGGATCTTCCCCCTCCCTGCTCAGATGAGCCTGGAAAGTGGGCACATAAAGTGTGTTAGGTGGTAGGTGAGATCCTGAAGGACAGAGAATGCTCTGCCAACTCCATGGGAGGAGATTTAATTCCCCAACATCAACTCAAGAACTGATCATTTAAGACAGCAATTAATGTAGATGCCTATTCATATCTGTCACATAACTAGCTGAACAGATGAAGGGAAGCGAGACATTCGCATTTCTCTCCCATTTTTCCATCTCTTTCCTTCAAGCTTCAGTACTTCTAGTCTCCCAAGTTTTTTATTTCTCAGGCACTCAACTCCCATACTGTATTGCAGTGCTAGTTACGAGTAGGCCAATGTCACTTTACATCTGTAATTATTTCTGCATACAGGGATTGTGTAATAGTACTAGATTATGTTCCCAAGTGCTGTCTTTAAAATTTCAGTTCAGAGTCTGGCAAAGAAATATACTTTGCTTCTCCTAAATAAGCGCATAATTAAAAGAGAGCTTGCACATGAGGACAGAATAATTTCAGTGAACACGAAAGTCACTGGAAGGCTTTCATGGGGGAATTTCACATTACCCAGTTTCACCCAGTTTGAAGCCGGTAATGATCCATTTTGAAGTGAACTGGTATAGGGCTGCCATTTCACACATGGCTTTCCCCTTCCGGTAAAGAGCTGGATCTGAAGCGGTTTGCCATTTCAGACTGCACCGCTTTTTCCCGCTTTTCCCCCACCATTTTTCGCCCGTGCAGGCGATTTCTGGCTTTTTTTTTTAACGTTCGCTTTAGAGCGCTATAGCGCTATAGCAGTATAACAAAACACTCCATGCATTCCAATGGCGGGGGAAAGCGCATCGGAACCGGGAGAGGAAACTTGAGTACTTGGAAGTGGTTGACAGGTAAAACACTTCAGCCCCGTTTCCTAAACAGGACAGAAGCGATTGTGTATGAAATGACAAATATATTCCAGAAGGGAACCGGTTCTCAAATGGTTCTGTCTGAAATGACAGACCAGAAACCGTTTGGAAACCGTTCCTCTTCCGGAATATATCGCCTGTCTGAAATTCCTCATGATCTACGTTACACACAACACTAAAATTAGAGTAACCATTCCAAGTTAAAGACACTTACACTGCAAGCCACGTGTTAATTCTTTAAGCTGCTGTTGAGCGAGGACATTGAGTTTATCTTCTGCTACAGAGCCTTGGGAGAGATCTCTAAGTAATTCAGCATCTTCAAAAAAGAAGAAGAAAACAAAAAGCTATATACAGTGTGTATTCATTTGCTGTGACGTTCATGTCTATTGACAATTCATTTCACAGTGGATACCATAAGAATATGTTGTGGGGTGCAAGGACTCTCCACAGAAGAGATTTAATGTTTGCTGATACGCCAGGCCTTCCTTCCATTCAGCTACTCACTCATTAGTGACAGCTGCTATTAGGTGGCCAGCCAAATGACAAAGCAAGCAGGATCGGGCCCATTGGATTAAAATGGGATGCTAGATGAATCTTTGGGTTGATCCTGCAGGGACGTTCTTTTAAGTCTTACTTTCCTGTTGTCATGTTTGCTCTATGAAAACTTTTTTTTAATTATTGGTTTAAAAATACCCTACCCACACTGCAAACACAAAAAACACACAAACCCACACCCATCAACAGGACTGAACACTTGCAGCCAAGGGCTTGGATTCAGCTATGCACTAGCAGAAACATGAACAGACTTAGGACAGCTTGTGCAAGATCCTCTGCAACCAATGCTCCCTCTAAGCTGTGGAATCTTGTGAGCAAACATTCTACTTTGTGAGCGACTGGCATCAAAGCTGTGAGCGAGCGATTTGGCTACTGCATAAATTAGTTTGTTCTGAAGCCATCCTTCCTGAGTGAAGACAAAAATGTGTGAGCCAGAAGCTAAAAAGCTGTGAGCTAGCTCACACTAACTCAGCTTAGAGGGAACACTGTCTGCAACAACTAGCATTTCCCTCCCAATATATTACAGGGACCAGAAATAAGATCTTATGTAAGTGGAAATACAATAAATTTAACGTGGCACAAACAGCTACCACAATCTTTCGCTTGTATGTCCCCTCCCCTTGCCTAAGTATTCTACTGTAAGTGGAATTTTGCACTGGATGCAAAAAAAATACACAGCATCACCTTCCTTGTGTGTTCATAGAAAAAGCAGGCACATGTGTTGAGTTGCACTATTAATAAGGCTCTCCTCCATCAACCCAGCACTCCTTCAAGCATTTGCCAGTTCTTTTCAGAGCTGTCAGAATATATTCAGGTGAGTTATCCTGAATAATCTTCTTTGATTAAAGGAGACATTATGAAGCCACCTAATTTTAATATACCAGGGATCTTCACTAAATACATGACCATGGAGATGCCTAGAATAGTTCTGATTGAATCTGAACTAGCAAAAGGAGAAAATATGCTTTAGGTGGGGGCAAAAAAGATTGATCAGACGCGTGCAATATGGACCTCAAAACAAGTATTTTAAACTGCTCGAATGCAGCCATCCTCCATCAGATTCTTGTGACATTCAGCCAGATTGTACCTGAATGGTAAGCCTGTTGGGTTTTCACAGCAAGAGATGTTCAGAGGTGGTTGGCCATTGCCTGCCTCTGTATCAGGACCCTGGTATTCCTTGGTGGTCTCCTATCCAAATACTGACCAGGGCTGACTCATGTTTACATGAAACCACTGTTTCTGCTTCCTACAAGGAATACTGGCCAACTAATATCATCCTCTACCAGGAGCATAACTTGTCTCATACAGACAAGTTTAGTTCATTAGATCATGCAGTCAAACACACACAAAAAAGCTGTTACATGAAACAGAAAAAGGAGTCCACAAGTAGTCCTATAGAAATCTATTCATATTCCTTTTTCATAGGTGCATTTTAAATCCTAGTTACCTTTCAAACAGGGCTCTATTTTGAATCAAACAAAGGTTGAAGGGCTTCCATCGCTGGCTTTGCCCGCCCATTCTATAACATGGGCAAAGGATGAGCTCTTTCCTCCTCAAAGTGGACAGCAACAGAGGTTTCGTTGGGGCCCTCACTTTATTGGCCCTCCAATCCACACCCTCCCCAATTCTCACCTTACGCAAGGAAGACCAAGGTACACAAGAAATGGAAGGCTCTGTCAAAAACTATGTTGCTGTCCACAGAGGATGGGGTGGGGAGAGAATGAAACACTGAACTTACCATGAAGGTTCATTTTGCTTGAGGAAGAGGGGGGCATTCTAGAACATCTGGGTATTCGCCTACCCATCATCCCCTGAGGCACAAAGCAGGCTGATATTTCTGTCTCCGATTGCCTACCATCCTCAGTTTTGAGACTTCCTTAGCAAATATCTGGATCAGGGGCCTCTGTGGGTTAGTTGTCCCTAACCCTTATCAAATACTGCATTGATAACTGATGTCAAAACAACTGAGCACGATACATGTTATGTACAACAATATCAACAGGATGATCAATAACAAAGAAAGATTCAGGTGGGGTAGCCGTGCTGGTCTGAAGCAGCAGAACAAAGTCTGAGTCCAGTGGCACCTTTAAGACCAACAAAGGTTTATTCAACGTGTACGCTTCCGTGTGCATGCAAAGAAGATAACATTTAGAGTCAGTAAAAAAAGATGGTGGTCAAAGCAACCCCCCTAAATGATGGAATCATTGGAAGTCATCCAATGGCCCCATTCCCCAAGCCAGGGTGGGTCCAGAATGTCCCTCCTCTTCCTCAAGCAAAATTAACCTTCACAATAAGTCCAATATTTCATTTTCACTTGCGGACAGGAGGATATTCTGGTACATTTGGGATGTTACCAAAGAGTACGTCCAAATAGGGTAGGAACTCGATCACCATATTAAACACAGAAGAATTAGACAACTTTCTGCAGGACCTGGCGTCCAAAGGAAGAGCTGGCCGAGGCCATGGAGTCCAGCTTTTTGCGTTTGACAAAGGTGGATCCCGACACCCACATGGCAACTTGGTAAATGTCAGCAATTGAAACAGCAGTCTCCAAGGCCATAGACACTGCCACATTACGGACTGAGTGAGCAATAACGCCTTCTCCAGACCTTGAGACAAACAGGCTTATCAAGATACATTCTCTGATCCATTTGCTCAAGGTCCCCTTTTGTGACTCCCAGGTAGTGCTTCAGTCATGTGAGCGGGCATGAGGTGGACGCTTGTCAAAGGGCCTCAGCTTGACAGTCTCCCTCACGACGCACCATCTGAAGGGTCCGAGGCTGAGCAATCTGAGGCCATAATGCTGGCTTGGAGTGGCTGGCAAGTAAGCAGCTTAGCAAGCATTGAGGGGAAAGACATGCAGAACAAGATGAAGGAGGATTTTGTTTTATTTAACACATACAAAAAGAAGTTGGATGACAAAAACAGACACCCAGAAGACAGCCTCATAGCTCTTCCCCCTGCTTGCTCTCACAGCGGAAGCAGGAAGAAAAACTGAGGATGGTGGGTGCTCTGGAGACAGAAAGATCAGCCTACTTCCTGCCTCAAGGGGTGATGGGTAGCAGAGTACCTAAATGTTCCAGAATGTCCTCCTGCCCTCAAGAGAAAATGCTTGTCTTACACTGGAAAAAGTACTCGAAGTGCAAAAGGTAAAGGAAGAAATTGTAGCCTGTTCTGGGAGACAGATGGGAAACCCCCCAAGCCATGTTTAGCCCTAGTCTGCTACCTGCCTGTCCTTAATTTAGATTACACCCTGTTGGCCAGCTTATTGAACCAGCCAGTATTGCAGTATGCCAAATGCTGCATCTGTGTCTCTCAAAGCAAGACACTATGCCTGTGCTCCAAGCAAACAGAAATGGTTTAGGATAAGAACAGTGATCCAGAGATGAGGTCTACACTAGAAATATGCAGAGTACCATCAAAGCAACAAGGAGAGTAACCACATGAGAGCACAGATCAAACATCTCCTTTTTATTTCTTACAACAACTTGCGTTTTGGAAAAAGTAATTATGCTACAGTACCTTCATGCTCGTTTAGAATAAATTCTATTGGGTTGCTAACACCCAGGCCTGAACAGCGAGGCAGCAGCAAAATAACTTTAACTTTCTGCAGCTTATGATTCGTTGGTTCAACACTTGTAAAATCCTCGTGCAATAGTTCAATATCTGAAGAAAAGCAACAAAATCGCAACTTAGGATAACTAAGACAAGTGAACACTGGTGTCGCACAAATCCAACTCTGGGTCCAACACTGGCATCTAATCCCAACACACTGATAAAATAATTTAAAACGGTCGTTTTAGTATCAAGTACGATTATATACTCCCAGCAAGTAATCCATTTTTATACAGTGAGAACCAGAGCTACAATACACTTACTTTTACATTCCATCTGTGTGAACAAATTCTTGAGCTCTGCTTCCTTTGTCACTGACTTGACTCCGCATACAAATACTTTGGATGTCTCTTGATTTGTTAGTACTGACATATGGGCCACAGTCAGCCCTGAACCAACATGTGCTATTAATATATCATCGTCCATATTCAATAAAGACTTCACAGAATGCACAGCAAGGCTCCGGGACTTGTCCTAACAGTTAAGCCAACAACAGTGGGTTAACACCTAACGCTGTAACTTTCAAACTATTCAACCAGCAAAGCTTGTTTATTATAACAGGACTAGTAGACTAGAAAGCAACGTGGACGTTAAGTATCCAAAGCCTTTCCCACAAGTGTGAATTTCTTCCCATTTGTAAGAACCCATAGAGGCAGTTACCTAAAATGACGGGTATGTGGAGACTATTAATGACTATTCAGAATCAGATAGATGTACACTTGACAGCCCAAAAGTCCATATACAAATGTTTGCCTGATAAAGGAGTTTCCACACACTCCTTCTGTGCAACCAGCAATGTGTATCCTTGCACCTGCACTCATGCCAGTGTTTGCATTGCAGGCATTTCTACTACTGGGAAACTTCGCAAGCTGCCACATCAAAGATCTCCCCAAACACAACCATTTCCTTTGCAAATGCTATGTGTGCAATGGTGGCATGAGTTGTCACGGGTGCCTACCAGATAGTGCTCAGGGCATCACTCTGACAAGCATAGCAAGACAATCTCCCCCTCATTCCATCATATTCTTTTCACTACATGCATACACCCATTTCATCCCAGCAATCCCCAAGAGCATCCCATTCTGAAAACATGGCTCTTTCTCCCGTACTTGCTTCCTGAGGGCAAAGATAGCTGGAGGAGTGATAGGCTGGTCCAACTGCACATTTGCAGAAGGGTCAAGCGCCCTTCCCCCATCCCTCCCTTACCATCTAGGCCCATTAGAATTCCTCCTTCTATCTGGTGTTCTGATGCAGGGCAGGGCCCTTCCAGCAGAGAGGAAAGCAGCTGCGTCAGGAGCTATGAGAGGCAAAGAAACAATTGCCCTGGCATGATGTCGTGTTAAGACGAGGACCTGAGAGACCCACGTTCGAATCTCCACTCTGCCACGGATGCTCACTGGATGACCTTGGACTAATCATACACCCTCAGCCTAACGCCCTTCACGGGGCTGTTGTGAGGACAAAACGGAGGAGACGAGAAAGGTGTGAGCTGCTCTGGGTCCCCCCCCCCCATTGGGGGAGCAAGGCAGGAAATTAAGAAAAAGGGTATCCTGTTTTTATGTTCCAGGTTGTTTTTGTTGTTGTTTTTAATTGGCTTGTTTTAGTTGTAAGCCATCTCAAGAAGGTCTCTGGAGAGATGGCATCTAAATTTCCTAAAATTAATTAATTAATTAAGACGATTCAGCATCCCTTCCAACTTGATAAAACTGCTCTCATCACACCTATCCCTGACTTTACAACTGTCCGATTGCTTCAGGGCTTCCCCCCCTCCCCCCAATGTGTTTTGCTCTCTCTAGGTGTCCCACAGGGAGCAAAACACATGTGGGGGGGGAAGCAATAGGGACAAACAAGTGACAAAAATGAAAGTGCGGCAAGTGGCCACAAGCAGCATTTGAAGAGATGGGGGGGTCTACCTGTCTCTGTGTTCTGTATCCCTAAGGGCAGAATCAGGCAGATGTGCTTAAAAAAATTTCTGATGAGCAACAGCATCACAGCTCAGAGTCACTAGATTACACACTTAGGGCTACGGAAGAAAGCAGTGAGTAAGCCATGCCGGAACAAAAGACACCTTCACAAACTTTGTCATTGTTGTTTTTTGCTTTATCTGGTGTGTGATGTTTTATCAGTGCAGGACACAGTCAATCAAAAGTGTTTGAACTTTTCCAAGTTAGATGGTAGGCTAGCAGATATACAGATGGGCAGTGAAAAAAGTCAGCAGGAGAAAAGGAGGCTTATTACAATAATACTTCAAAGAAATATTATTACTTTCAAATAAGACATCAAAGAAAAATCAATTTACCATTCAGACTAGCCTCACAACAGTCTGACTGGATGTAAACTGAGTATTAGGATTCCTACACAGCTGGATACAACTTGATTCCACTACTACTTCCTTTGACAGAAAAAGACTTAAAAGATTTAGCAGAAGGGAGTCCCAGATTCAATCCCACACAGTTATAATTCTCTTTTCACCCAATTTAATAATACGTTTTGCCTGTTAAGACTTAAGAAATAAAATATGCAACACTGGAGGGTTCTAAAGCAGAGTACTAACTTGGTTTGCAAAAAGAAATGAAGCTGTTGGGGAGATGATAGATTAGATAGATAGGATAGATAGATAGATAGACAGACAGATAATCTTACCTGTAGTAAGAGCTTGTACTGAGCAAATAGTTCCAAAGCAAGCAGCTGTTCTTTAACAGCAGAAGGGAAGATAAGTAAATCTTCACAGTGTGTATCCAGGCAATATGTATAGCCATCAAATTTTGACACAGACTCCACTCTTGTGAATCCTTCCTTCTGTAAAGCACTGTGAACTTCTTCTAGGCTGTTGCATAAACACAGCTGTTAAACAGGTTACTGAATATTAATTAAAGATTCACTTTGTCTTCTGCATTTATGTTGGAAAGACTCAGGATAAAGGTGCATTAGCAGCCTTTACAGCATATCCTTCCATTTAATTTTATTTCATTCTCTTTGTTGCCTTGGTACAACTCTGTAAATTTCCTAGAAGCCTCCTGACTGAGAGTACACATCTAAAAATTAATGTCAACTGCATGCAACTATGCCCTATTTTCATTTTAACATTTATTTACCTGAATTTTTAAAGAGAGTTTTATGCAGCCTTATCAGACTCCTGCTCAAGGCAGCTTGCAATCAAAATAAGTTAACAATATAAAAATGATATAGGAAGGGGTGGCATATAATTGAAAATGGAGGTAACTGTTCAGATAGAGCTATACTTCCACCCCCTTTCCCCTAGGTCTTCCTGATTACTAAGGAAAGAAAAGCTGGCCCTTGGACCACCAGGCCTCTCTCAAAACTCATGGAAGAAGGTCAGTTACTACCCCTATAGGACAATACCCTCAACTTAGTTTTGCCCCACAAGAGGTGGCATGGGGCATTCCGTGGCAAAAGCTATGAGTGTAACCTTTTGTGGTTATCCCCACTGAAATCAACATCCCCAGACTGGACTAATTCTGCCCAAGATTGCACTAACAGACTTTGGGAAAGCACCTCTGAACGGATTGTTTTTTAAAAAGGACACTCCTGTGAGAAACCAGTTTGAATCTCCTTCATGTTTGAATAAAGGTTTATGGTTTGCCGCCATTATTCAGGAATCTAAGCGGCTCTCCTGCGGGGCATCAAAGGCTGCAGGTCTGAACCCAGATTCTCTAAGTGGAGGCTTAAGCCAGCAAGCATTGCAAGACAGCTCTTAAGCAGCTTGTGAGTGCCTGAAGAGCCCATGATATTGCCAGAATGTTTAAAGGGCACCAGTGGATCCAGTATAAGGGTTGTTACCTTTGTCAATGTATCTACACAACAATGACAAACACATATCAGCCCTGGAAACAAGACCGCTACAGAGTACCAAGCAAACCATTTCACTCATATTTTTCAATAAGAGTCCTAGCATAACATTCACTTTCCTCACTGATGTATTTACAACAAAGAATACACTTACGTGAAAACATGGAAGCACTGTAATTCTGAAGGAATACACTAAGACACTTCTATTCCTTACCTTGCTTTAAGTGTATTCACCCATGCATACAAGGGCAGAGCAGATGCCCTTTGCTCTTGCTTCCTTATAGTTTCTGGCAGAATGCATTCTATGGAAAGGGCGTCATGCTTGATTCGACACCTTGCTAACGCTGCAGCCAGTTTGGTTTTAAAACTGCAAATCAGAAAGCAAAACAGTAAATCTTGAACAAAATATTTTAAAAGTTCTGTTTCATGATTATTAACTTTCTTGCTTCAGCAGTACTTCTTTCTCAAATTATAAATACTGGGGCTGAATGCACAATAGCTGACTATGGCCCCGTTCACATGGAGAAGTTGCCGCACTAAAGACACGAATGTCAGGCGGATTTTTGGTGCGCAATCACACCACAACATCTGGGAAGCGTAGCGCCCCCATGGCCAACCAGTGGCATCCCGCCGAAGATGCGCAGTAAAAAAGTACCGCGGAAAGTGCACTAGTATCCAGAAAATGCAGGGCAGGGGCGGGTGTCTGATCGTGGGAGCGATAGTATCCCGTGGCATCCAGTGCCCATCCATGTCCCATCGCAAACCAGATGTTTTTCCTAAGCGCATGCACACAAACATGTAACTGAAAGCAGTGCTGCTCCACGGAACTGCGCATGCGCACAAACGCAAAACGCTTGCCGCGCCACTTCTTTGCCACGCTCCAGCATCGCCGTGTGATCACCAGCTAACAGCTGAAACGCGAAGCCTTGGGGGACCATGTGATTGGGCTACCGCACTTTATTTTGGTCCGGGGCAAACAGCCACGCCTTCCCCCCCCCCCGGCGTTATTCGGCCCGTGTGACCAGGGACTATGACCATTATTTCCATCCCCACAGCATTTATGGCAGACACTTTATTGCAAAGATAACCCAAACTGTGCCCAAACTTATTGCAAAGACAACCCAAATTTATGCTCTTTCTTCTACAGAAACACTTAATGGGGTGGATCCTATCTCACCACTTCACTGAGCAAAGGTGACTTAGGCCCCGGTCACACGGGCCGGATATCGCGGGGGGGAGGCGTGGCTGTTTGCCCCGGAGCGAACTACCGCGCGGCAGCTGGATCAAATGTCCCGCCAACGTCCCGTGGTTGGGGGGAGGTGCTGATCATACCTCACTCCTGCGGCGCGGCAAACAAGCGGCGCTGCGGGGGTTGTGTTGTTGTTTTTTAACCCAAGTGTTCACATGCGCCGTTGGGTGCTTGTGTGCACCCGTGGAGACTTGACCAAAAAAAACCTTTTCGCGATGGGACATGGGCGGGTGCCGGATGCCATGAGCTAACACCGGAAACGTGATCTGACGCCTGCCCTTGCCCCACGGTTTCCGGAAACTAGTACCTTGGAGGTACTAGTTTTTTACAGCGCATCTTCGGAGTGTGAGCCACGGGAGCTCTACGCTTCCCAGATGTGGTGGTGAGATCGCGCCCGGAAAATCCGCCTATCTTCCGTCTCTCTAGCGTGCCTAATGCTCCGTGTGACCGGGGCCTTATTTATTTAAATATTTATACCCCACCCTTTCCTTTGGCTCAGGGTTGAAGACTTCCTCCAGTGTAACTAGCTCTTCCGTTCAAGGAAGAGCCATCTAAGTTGGAGAAAACCCTCCTTAGGCTAGAGAAAGGCTACTTGGAGGATGACTGGATCCACCTCACATTTTGTAAATTACTTTAAGTACCCAAAAGTAGTTCACATGCATTGTCTGAAGAATACTTACAACAGCCTTTAAAGTAGCCGTATGTTAGAATCCCAACATTGAAATGTGAAGCTGGGGCTGGCAGAATAGTAGGTTATGTATAGCTACATAGGAATGGGCGTGGCTGAGTTAACATTTGAAGTATGAATTTGCCTGCTCACATCATGCGCATTCAACCACTACATCACACCAGTTCTCTTAACTTGCAGAGTTCAATCAATAGGTATTCTCAAATTTTCTTCTAAAATAGATTTGAGAATCTTATGTGCGCCAAGAATTTTCTGCCATTTTCATTTTACAAACAATACATTCACTGCCTACAATTTTTCTTTAACTAGGATTCAAAGAGCTTTGGACTTTACATGGTAATATTTTAAGCTGGAAAAGGTGTTTTTTTAATTATTACATTTCCACATGAATAAAGTACTCAGTTATTTTAGTCAACCTGAAATCACTTAAGACTAATTTTAACCCAGATTTTCAAACCTGAACAGTAAGTTTCCAGCAGTGCTTATATAAGGATAATTTGTGGACATTTACCTGTACAGATAATGCTCAACTTCTTGGACCTCTACTATTGGTTCATTGTCATCATCATCATTATTCTGGCGGGCTTCAAATTTCCGCTCTTGAAGATCGTATAACATCACAACAACTAGACTTGTCAGTTCATCCGGCTACAAAAGGAGTGTTGCCGTATAAAAAGAACAGCAGAATTTAAAAGGCAAGTTAATACCAAGCCTTCAGAGCTTCTTCCCTCACTACTTAAGACAGACTTGACCAGCAAACATCAGAGGCTTAAATTACATTTGCTCAGGTGTTACACAAATTTGCTTTGGCTTCTCAATCTACATCTCAAAAAGCCAAACACTAGCTTTTTAGCATATTGCCAGGTGCTAACATAAAATTAAAACAGTTTGTTGTGTTTGATCTACTCATTCGCAATGGGCACTTTAAATAAAACGCTTCAAAGACTTGGTCTAAAATCTGACTTCTCATTGGCAGTTTCGTGACATGGGAGTGGTGACTGACTGGAGAAGTGTCCTGAAACAAGCAATTGTTTATAAAATATTGACTTTTTTCTGAGTACAAGATCCTTCCTCATATACAACCATAACAATGGAACTCTGTTTGTGTAGCAAAATTTTCACAACACTTCCTGATTTCTGCAGCTACCTTTGCCACCCAAAAAGCTGTTCCCCAGGATCAGCAGATTGCTGAGAACAGCACGGATGCAACCTAGCGGGGGCAGTGCAGCTCCTGCTGGAAATCTGCAGAAACTGTTCCCCCCCACCACCACCACTATTCATTGTTTGAGCAGAGGTGCTCCATCCACTAACATTACATTGCTGGGACTAGGGCTGAAAATATCCTGACTGCTGTTGAATTTACGCTTCACTATTTAAAAACAGGTTTATTCATCCTTAAACATGTCTACTCCAAAATAAGTCTTAAGATCTCAGCTAAATTACAATTACAGAAATGTCCAGCAGTCCCGTCTGTGTACCACACAGAAACAGTGTCATGGCTGAGATGTAACAAACCATAGTTTATCTCAAGTACGGTTTAGTGTTATGTCTGAATCATCAAACCACAGCTTGGGATGCCGCACTCCCCTGAGAGACAGCCTGACTACAGAGAAAGAGCAAGCAGAAAATGATGCCTCTGTGTGCCGGATGCTGTGGGGTGTCTAACTAAAGACTTCAATTCCCAGGAAGCACTGCTCTTAAAGATATCTGGAAGTTCTGCTTAACTACAGTCTCACACGCTGGCTGGGGCAGCACAATCCCGCTTTAGCAGCTCTCGCTGCCCATTTCCCAAAGCATTCCATCCTACCACCTTAAACCTAGCCACAGCCTTGTCTCCAGCTTTAAGTTAAAGAGGTTATGATCAGTGACTCTGGCACATTTTATACATCATGTTTTTTTAAAAAATCAAGAAGTGTTCATTTACTGGACGCAATTACATGGGAGGACAAACTGAATACGGAAGGGGCAAGGATGAGTAGTTTGAAAGAGCATCCAAAGATGCGGGCAGAAGATGGGCGCCGGGAGTAGGGACTCTAGTTAATTGAACCTAAGTATGCACGAAACTGGACTGCTGCTGGGCTCATGTATAGGCCTCTTTTCTTACTTCTCATATGGAGTGTGTTGAAAAAGGCATTCTGGTTTAAAACTAATCCTGGTTACCCATGACGTATGAACAGAGGTGAATGGCTTCGCCGGAGTTCATTCCCCTTCAGCAAACCAACATTATCAACCTGCATTAAGTCCTGTTTTAGAATCCCAATTGGGGGGGGGGGGGCGCTAGCTTTGGAGAAGGTGCATGCCTGCACTCACATGGCACTAGTAACCAGGATTCTTTCATCCTGCTCTGCACAGAAAGGGAAAGGGGGAGGAGCGAGGCCCTCATGCGAACACGGCAACAAGCCAGGTTCATGCCCATTCAGACTTGGTGCCAGCTTGAAATGACATCTGAATGCAGCTTTTAAGTAGATACTGTTCTTGCAAACACAAAAAGTTGAAGAGAGTGTCCTTTTCAAACACAGTTGCCAGGCACTGTGGTCTGACTAAAACATTAATTCTGAGCTTAAGCTTCACATGGGAAAAGAGCCCAACGTGCACTGATGCTGAAATAGAATTTGGCAATATGACATGTGAGATGCAGCCTATTTGCCTTTGAAAGTACGGAATTCCTTGGTATAGTCCTCTGCACAAACTGTTCCCCATCCAGATACATTATATGATTTAATTATATATTCATATTGTCTTTATAGTTCTCTTATTTTATTAAATCATGCTATGAAATGCCTTCTAAAGGACATTTTCAAAATGTATACAATACAGAAAATGCAAGACAGTGGCCTGGGTCTGAATATATCAAGAATATTAAAATGCCCTTAGGTTGCCTTAAGAAGAGGTGGCAATTTTTGTGGATTCCCCCTCCCACTCCTGATCCTTACTATGCTGATCCTGAAGGCCTGCTGACTCCCCAGAACAAAATTTCAGCAATGGTGTAACAAGAGATTCCACTCCCACATCTAATTAGAGAATCTGGACCAAACAATTTCAAAAGGCTTTGCTTATGCTTTAGCAGCAGAGTTCTCCAGGGTTTACCTAGTAAACAATTATTCTCAACCTTTAAATCTGATAACAAAAAAGCATAAGGGGGGTGGAGTTTGGTTCTTTGAACTATAACCAGCAAACAAAATCGAAAACCTTTTATTAAGAAAATAAATCATTCTCTTTATTATGCAAGACAAAAGAAAATGTAGGCATGTAAAAGTTAACCTTACAATTACTGTAAGAATAAATGCTAACATTATCAAAAGTTCCTAGAATTGCTTAATCGTATTACAGTGAATAATAGTTTTAAAAGCATAACAAGACTCAGGTTTTTGTCTCAGTGCTTTTAGGGATTATCAAACAGCCTAAATTACACATCCAGGAATCTCACCTAGTCTCCTTCTGAGACTTCCACCCAGAGAAATCTGATTTGCTTGTCACAGTAGTACATATTTATAGAAATACATGCATCTTATCTTTTTCTAAATCTGTTCTATCATAATTATCATCTAGATAAGTGATTGGTTCTTAACTAATGACAAGGTAATCAACAAAAGTGCAAATAAGCCAGTCAGCAAGTGCGTATGAGTTACATTTGATATAGCAAGATAAGAAGGCTCAATGCTTAACCTCTATTAAAAAGCAATTAATCTAACTTTTCTGTAACTGTTTCAATTAACTGTCCAAGATTAAAATAACTTTGAGCGAACAAAGTTCACTGACAGTTGAAAAGTGCTTGAATTCTCAGTTAGCTTGCAAACTCAGCAAGAAAAAGTTAGTGATGCAATAGCTAGCACTAAATGGGAAGGAAGAATCAGCAAAATTTGCTACTCCCTTTTAAGGGCACTTAAGTTTTCTTAACTACATGGCTGGATCCAAGCCATTATCTGTTCTAAGGCCATTTAAGCTAACACAGGCTGCGGTCACACGCAACATTAGCCACGCAAGAGATACGGAAGACAAGCGGAGTTTCCGGTCGCGATCTCACCAGCACATCTGGGAAGCGTAGTGCTTCCGTGGCACAACTGAGGCTTCCTGCCGAAAAAGCGCAGCAAAAAACTAGTACCTTGGAGGTACTAGTTTCCAGAAACTGCGGGGCAAGGGCGGGCGTCTGATCGCGTTTCCGGTGGTATCCGGCGCCCGCCCATGTCCCCTTGCGGAAAAGGGTTTTTTTCCCCCCACGTCTCCGTGGATGCGCACACGCACCCAATGGAGCATGCGCATTCGTAGTGTACACAAAAAAAGAAAACCAGTTCGCCGCGCCGCGCGCTTCTTCATTGCGTGCAGGCGTGTGTTGTGATCGGCACCTCTCCCTTGCCATGGAACCTCCACAGTACCTCCACAGAACCTCCACAGTAGGTCTGATCGCTTTACTGCATGTTAGTTTGCCCCGGGGCAAACAGCCACACTTCTCCTCTGCAGTTTCCTGCCCGTGTGGCAGGGGCCACAGTACAACATGTAAGTAACTTATCCTCTAACATATTTACTCACCACTGACTGTATTGGATAAATGCCACTGTCAATCAGTATGTTTTCAAGAACATCTTGATCTACAGGAAAGAAATGATTATGGTATAAAGCATGTGCAGATTAACAAGCATTTATAAATTTACAGCAAATACTGGAAAGAAACGGTTATGAATTAAAAGCTGCTAGACCTGTACCCAAGTGTAAATCTTGATTTTAACACCACACATGTCTCAGACATCTCACCACTAATGCTCCCTTCTAAGCTGTGGAGTCTTGTGAGCAAAAATTCTACTTTGTGAGCTACTGGCATTGAAGTTGTGAGCAAGTGATTTGGCTACTGCATAAATTAGTTTGCTCTGGAGCCATCCTTCCTGAGCTAAGGCAAAAATGTGTGAGCTGGAGGCTAAAAAACTGTGAGCTAGCTCACACTAACTCAGCTTAGAGGGAACACTGCTCACCACACTATATAAAATCCAGCATACAAATAACAAGGGAAAATGCACAAAGCTCCTGCACTGTCAAAAATGCACTGTCAAAAATCAATTAGGATGCATATTAAGTTGTGTCAGATAACCTGTACACGGGGCTCATGCATATTTTAAAGCTTAGTATTTAGACATCAGGACAAAATGAAACCAGGCACACACACTGCTTTTTGCTGTGCTCACTCACTCTGTTCACCTCTCCTATTTCTCTCCCCCCCACCCCACTTTGCACCTGAAGCTTGATACAAAACAGTGATACATTCCTGCCTGATTTCAGTTTTTTGTGATGTCTGAGTTCAGCGGAAACACAATACATGAGCAGCAGCTGTATGTGAAGGCAACTTGTGTGCTTGTCTTCTACAAACACCTGTAATGGTGTTAGATCTTGTAACAGAGCACATTAAGTTCTTCAGCGAACACGGATTCATACATTTTAGTGCTGATATATCAGAAATGGGAACCAGGTGCAGCACAGAGGAACCTCTTATCAGCCAGAGAATCCTCGGCAGCTTGTAAATTCTACCAGTGATGAGAAATGGTATTTCCCTCAGTGTGTCTTTCTTTCGGATGGCAAGCTCAAGAGCCACCACGACCTCACCCTAATGCAGCTATCTCTCCCTTATAATAAAAGAATAGTGGGTGCCAAAGTTCTAAAATTGGCCCCTTTAGTGTTAGGCTGAAAAAACTGCCACTCGGAAGACACTGGCTGGGTTCATTGGCTGCTTTGTGCAGTCCCAGCCAGTGTTCCAAGGTCATTTACATATGGAAGCTGATTGGACTACACTCCATTCCACACCTCAAACTCACCCCCCCACCCCCCGCAAGGCAGTTGGAATTTTCAGTTGGGAGAGGAGAATGATGTCAGCTGCTCCCTAGGCAG
>NW_015166436.1:298827-334867 GCF_001447785.1 Gekko japonicus | reverse complement strand
TCGCCTGGCTGGAGTGGCTGCGGGGGGGTCTGGAGTTGGCCAGCCGATGGCGGGAGCCACGGTCGCCCGGGCCGAGATTGGGGGGGCGAGGTGGGGGACGGAAGGCCGATGCCTCCGTTGCCCGTCCCTCTACAGAATCCACCCCCAAAACCTCCAGGTATTTCCCTCCTTAGAGCTGGCAACCCTACATTCCCCTCAGTGCCTGTTGGTAGGCAACTAAGCTTGGTCCTGTCACCTACTTTGGCCTTTGGGAGAAAACACATTGGGGCCAGTCCTGATAGGGTTGCCAACTCCAGATGGGAAATTCCTGGAGACTTGAGGGATGGAGCCTGAAGAGGGTGAGGTTTGAGGAGGGGTGGGACCTCAGACAGGTACACTGCCATAGACTCCACCCTCCAAACCAGTCAGTCCCACATAGGGAACCATTGTTGCCAATCTCCAGGTGAGGGCTGGAGAGCACTCAGTATTACAACTGCTCTGCAGAAGGGAGGGCAGAAGTCAGCTGAAGTCAAAGGGGCAGATAATGGTAGGTTGATGGCTAGCTGGGAAGGAGATGGGGTTGCCAACTACATGCTGACAAATTCCTGGGGATTTGAGGGGTGGAGCCTGGAGAGGGTGGGATTTGCAGAGGGGTGGGACCTCAGACAGGTAGAATGCCATAGACTCCACCCTCCAAACCAGCCATTTCGTCCTGGGTAACAATTGTTGCAAATCTCCAGGTGAGGGCTACAGATTACTCACAATTACAACTGCTCTTCAGGTAGCAGAGATCAGTTCCTCTGGAGAAAACAGTGGACTCTGTCATTATACCCTGCTGAGGTCACCACAGCAAATTGACACTGTTTGCCCAAAGCCAGAGCACTGCCCCAGAGCCTCTTTCTAGATCCCGTTGTATTGCTTTCACAACGGGCTTTACTGCTAGTTACTAATATTCAAGGAACAGCCCCCCTGCATTCCACGCTATTGTGTAAAATCTCTCAATTGGTTTCTGTAGAAGCAAGCACTCATCACATCTTTAACAGTACAAAAGAGCAAGAGTCCAGTAGCGCCTTAAAGACGAACAAAATGTGTAGCAGTAACGTGAGCAGTGACTCACGAACGGTCATGCCCTGTCACAAATGTTGGTAGTCTTTAAGGCGCTGCTGGACTCTTGCTCTTTTCTACTGCTTCAGACAGACTAACAAGGATACCCATTTTGATCTATCACATTTTTGAGTTTTTCTACGTTGGTTCACGAGATGAAGGACTATATTATAGCAGAACATACTCAGTGTTTTTCAGAAGCACAAGAAATTGGGTTTACTGTTTTTTATGTCTGTCAAAAACCCAAAAAACAAACACAGCAGATGTCACATTTGAACTTTGGCACAGCTGGATTCAACATGGGGCAAGTAACCCAATGTATGAACTGAGACATTTTAGCAGCTGCTTGGCTTCTTCTGTCATAGAGCTGCACTAACAGCACAAGCTGTGTCTTCTGTGAAATTATGCAAGTACCCCCTTCCATGCCACTATTAAATGCACAAGAGTCCTCTTTTATATGGAATCTAAGAACTCTAGATGGCCAAATTTCTTTTTTTTTTAAAAAAAACAATTTTTATTTTTCAGGATATTATTTGTTGTTGTTGTTCAGTCGCACAGTCGAGTCCGACTCTTTGCGACCCCATGGACCAGCTCCCTCCAGGCCTTCCGGTCTTCCGCCATCCTCTGAAGTTTGCTCAACTTCATGTTCGTTGCATCGATGACACTGTCTAACCATCTCATCCTTTGCCGTCCCCGTCTTCTTTGACCTTCAATCTTTCCCAGCATCAGGGTCTTCTCCAGAGAGTGCTCCCTTCTCATTTGGTGGCCAAAGTATTTTAGCTTCAGTTTCATTATCTGGCCTTCCAGGGAACAGTCAGGGTTGATTTCTTTGAGGATTGACTGATTTGTTCTTCTTGCAGTCCAAGGGACTCTCAAGAGTCTTCTCCAGCACCATAGTTCAAAAGAATCTATTCTTCTGCGCTCGGCCTTCCTTATAGTCCAACTCTCGCAGCCATACATGACTACTGGGAATACCATTGCTTTGACCATGCGGACTTTTGTTGGCAGGGTGATGTCTCTACTTTTTATCATGCTGTTTAGGTTCGCCATCGCTTTCCTCCCAAGGAGCAGGCGTCTTTTAATTTCATGACTGCTGTCACAGTCTGCGGTGATCTGGGATCCCAGGAACGTGAAGTCTGTCACTACTTCCACGACTTCCCCTTCTATTTGCCAAGGAGTCATGGGGCCGGATGCCATGATCTTAGTTTTTTTGATGTTGAGCTTCAAGCCCACTTTTGCGCTCTCCTCTTTTACTCTGAGCAAGAGGTTCTTTAGATCCTCTTCACTTTCAGCCATTAGAGTGGTATCATCTGCATATCTGAGGTTGTTGATCTTTTCCCCAGCAATCTTAATTCCCGCTTGTGATTCATCCAGGCCAGCATTTCGCATGATGTACTCTGCATATATATTAAATAAGCAAGGTGACAGTATACATCCTTGTCGTACTCCTTTTCCTATGCTGAACCAATCAGTTGTTCCGTATCCGGTTCTAACTGTCGCTTCTTGGCCCTTATACAGGTTTCTCAAGAGACATGTGAGGTGGTCTGGTACTCCCATCTCTTTAAGGACCTGCCATAGTTTGTTGTGATCCACACAGTCAAAGGCTTTAGCATAGTCAATGAAGCAGAAGTAGATATTTTTCTGGTACTCTCTTGCTTTCTCCATAATCCAGCGAATGTTGGCAATATGATCTCTCGTTCCTCTACCTCTTCGAAACCCAGCTTGTACTTCTGGTAGTTCTCTATCCACGTACTGTTGAAGCCTAGCTTGTAGGATCTTGAGCATGACCTTGCTAGCGTGTGATATGAGTGCAATTGTGCGATAGTTTGAACATTCCTTGGCATTGCCCTTCTTTGGGATTGGAATGTATACTGATCTTTTCCAATCCTGTGGCCACTGTTGCGTTTTCCAAATTTGCTGGCAAATGGAGTGCAGAACTTTAACAGCATCCTCTTCTAAGACTTTGAATAGCTCAGCTGGGATACCATCACCTCCACTAGCTTTGTTGTTAGTAATGCTTTCTAAGGCCCATTTAACTTCACATTCCAGGATGTCTGGCTCGAGGTCAGTGATTATACCGTCGTGGTTGTCAAGGACATCGAGGTCTTTCTTGTATAGTTCTTCTGTGTATTCTTGCCATCTTTTCCTAATCTCTTCTGCTTCTGTTAGGTCCCTACCGTTTTTGTCCTTTATCATGGCCAGCTTTGCATGGAACGCTCCCTTGATTTCTCCAATTTTCTTGAAGAGATCTCTAGTCCTTCCCATTCTATTGTTTTCTTCTATTACTTTGCACTGTTCATTCAGGAAGGCCTCCTTATCTCTCCTTGCTGTTCTCTGGAAATCTGCATTCAGTTGGGTAAATCTTTCCTTTTCGCCTTTGCCTTTCGCTTTCCTTCTTTCCTCTGCTATTTGTAAAGCCTCATCAGAAAGCCACTTTGCTTTCTTGCATTTCTTTTTCTTTGGGATGGTGGTGATTGCTGCCTCCTGTACAATGTCACGAACCTCCGTCCATAGTTCTTCAGGCACTCTATCTATCAAATCCAGACCCTTGAATCTATTCTTCACCTCTACTGTATATTCATCAGGGATGCGATCTAGGTCAAACCTGAATGGCCTCGTGGTTTTCCCAATTTTCTTCAGTTTAAGTCTGAATTTTGCAATGAGTAGCTCATGATCTGAACCACAGTCAGCTCCAGGTCTTGTTTTTACTGACTGGATAGAGCTTCTCCATCTTTGACTGCAAATTATATAGTCAATCTGATTTCGGTGTTGCCCATCCGGTGATGTCCATGTGTAGAGTCGTCTCTTAGGTTGTTGGAAAAGGGTGTTCGCTATGACCAGTGTGTTCTCTTGACAAAACTCTGTTAACCTTTGCCCTGCTTCATTTTGCTTTCCAAGGCCAAACTTGTCTGTTATTCCAGTTACCTTTTGACTTCCTACTTTAGCATTCCAGTCCCCTATGATGATGAGGACATCATTTTTTGGTGTTAGTTCTAGGAGGTGTTGTAGGTCTTCATAGAACCGGTCCACTTCAGCCTCTTCTGCATCAGTGGTTGGGGCATAGACTTGGATTACTGTGATGTTGAATGGTGTGCCTTGGAATCGGACTGAGATCATTCTGTCATTTTTGAGATTGTATCCCAATACTGATTTTTGTACTCTCTTGTTGACTATAAAGGCCACACCATTTTTTCTACGAGATTCTTGGCCACAGTAGTAGATATAATGGTCTTCTGAGTTAAATTCGCCCATTCCTGTCCACTTTAGTTCACTGATTCCTAAGATATCGATGTTCAGTCTTGCCATTTCATTTTTGACCACGTCAAGCTTGCCTTGATTCATAGATCTTACATTCCAGGTTCCTATGCAGTATTGTTCTTTGCAGCATCGGACTTTCCTTTCACCATCAGACACCTCCACAACTGAGCGTCCTTTCGGCTTTGGCCCAGCCGCTTCACTCTTTCTGGAATTACTTGTACTTGCCCTCTGCTCTTCCTCAGTAGCATATTGGACACCTTCCGACCTGAGGGGCTCATCTTCCGGCGTCATATCTTTTAGCCTTTTGATACCGTCCATGGGGTTTTCTTGGCAAACATACTGGAGTGGGTTGCCATTACCTTCTCCAGGTGGATCACGCTTGGTCTGAGTTCTCTGCTGTGGCCTGTCCGTCTTGGGTGGCCCTTCACGGCATAGCCCACAGCTTCACTGAACTACACAAGCCCCCTCGCCACGACAAGGCAGTGATCCATGATCACAAACATTCATAGATGGCCAAATTTCTTTAAAGAACTTTTTCCCACTTATCTTGTGGATTCCTGAGCATGTGATAGATAGAAGATGCACTTCAGTACTGTATCGTTAATTTTAAAAAATCTGAAGGCTATGTGATACTACCACCCCCATAGCAGTAAAAACATCACTGACTGCCTTCTACACAAAAGCAAACATATACAGAAAATTCTATGTTCTGTATACAGGTTATTAATTCGTCCTTGAGCTTCAAAGAACACCAAGAGCCAGCACACATTTAAGTAACAATTTCAGTATGCTGTATCATCACTACCATGAAACATACCATCTTGTTCAGAGAGAAACATACATCAGGGGAGGAATGCATACAAGAGAAAGGACAGAGCAGTCTCATTGGCCAGACTGTTTTCAATTTTCACCCAAAGGGTACTTTTCCTTACCCTTAAGGACGCAATACTCTCCAAAGACAGTATTGTCATCCTGCCTCTCAAAGGCTTTTCTTGATCAGTATATTATCAAGCACAACAAATGCACAAGCTTAGTTTTTATATTCATGAAAGTGTCTACCCTAGCAATGTGCACTGATTTTCCTCTGTTTAAGCAGCATTTTATATTCCATGAACGTTGCTTATCATCGATGACCAGGAATGGTTTCTCCTCCATGCCCGAGTGAGACAAGCTGCCGTTACCATATTTTAGGAAGCTTCCATGGACTCTGACAGCTTCTTTTCACTTTTGCATACTGATCCAGACATACTTATCTCAGTTCAGTCGGTTGCCAAGGTAACCACCCCCCCACCTTCATTGCCTATTAGATGTCCCACAGTGCCTGAACAGTTTGTACTTTCCCCCAATGCTTGACCTTCTAAAAGAAAAAAAATTGACTTTTAGAAGTCATGCATCTTTTGGCCATTGACGGCTGATTAGAGAAATACCTTTTTTGCCAGAAAATGTAATCCTTTGGGCTCCTTTTAAAGGAACCCTGCTTTCAAATCAATGTGAACACTAAAGCAGGTTCATAATAATGATGCCACAAAGATATATGCCCATTTGCTCAATATGCACAAGTTTTAAGGCCTGAGCATAGAAAGAGCTTTCCTTACTTCCCACTTATTACACTGCATATCTTTCAAGCAGAAGTCCCCAACACCATTTTGGCAAACAAACACAGAAAGAACTACAGAGCTATTGTCACTGGGTAAGGAAGAGTGTTCTTGAAACCTAACAATGGGAAGTGAAGCTATGTAAGTATCTTTGGAAACACAGGCAGCACAATCGCAAACATGCCTACTCGGAACGGAAGTAAGCTTCTTCATTGAGTTCAATTAGACTCTAACTGCAGTCTTAAGCATGTTTAAAGTCTGGGGAGCCAACTGCTCCTAGGTAACAGGCTGCCCTTGCCAACTGGGGAGCCCAGCTTGGCATGTTATGTCTCTTTGGCAAGAAAGGTGGAAAACATCCAAGTACCTTCTTATAGTGACTGCAAACAGACTACAATAAAGTGTTGGCATATATTCTTAATTAGAGGAATCCAAACTCTTAAAGAGTCGAGATAAGGCAAGAGGGATTCAAAACAAATGAATCACCACACTGTAATTATCTTTTTCAAACAGACACAACCACGCTCCCACTATATCACCTTGATTGGCTTACAGTATAAAGGTCTAAACTCTCAGGCAAAATTCTTACACACTGTATTTTAGTTCCTTACAGGGGGGAAATGGAAGACAGGTACTTTTTTTTACTTACATTTTAGAGCATTGAAAGCTAGTTCATAAGACAAACGCTGGCATCGCTCATCTTTGAAATCCGTTGCCAGTGGGAAGGGTCCATTCCCATACTTTACCAGTAATTTGTCTTGAGGTTTTTCCTTATGAATACTTTGAAAAATGTTGGCTGCATTTAGGTAGACACAGTCCTGATAGCCAGTCTTCTCAATCAGGCTTGTTGAACTTTTTTCAGTGGGTGCGATTTCATCAGAAAAAGTCATTTCATGGAGACTTGCAATATCACTCGCAATGCTATCATTTGAAGACAGCAAGCTATTCCTTAGGAGCGGCATGGTCTTCCAGTATTGATATATATCGATATATGATAGAACAGCAAGTCAGAATCCAAAGGTACCTGCAGAGATATGGGTTAGGGTGTGTATTAATCATAAAAAAGTCAGTTTGAAAAACTACTTATGGAAATTAGGTTTCTTTTCTTGCCTCTGACAACAGTACATTTTGTCCAGGAGGTTAAACATAATAGCCAGCAAAAAGAAATGCTTCTGGGAAGGACTTTAGAATATTTTTCTGTTTCACAACAGACATATATACCATAACTTAAAAGATCATTAGTATCTAACCGGTGTCAAGATATATACACACACCATCTCTCCCCACTCTTAAAAAAAGAGAGAGAACACAAAACTATGTCTTAATTTGCCAGCTATGACAAGCCTTCTCCACTGATTTCCTTTGCTTGCCCTTATTAAAGATAGTGTCCATCTTTCTCCTTCTTATCTTCTCTCTCTCATACACAAGCTGTCTTTTGTGGACCTCTACCTATCATATATTAGGTTTGGCTAATCAATCACAGCAAATCCTGGAACAAAGCCAAATGAGACACAGATGCATGCATCCAGAGATGTGTGGGTGACAAGAAAAATGTACTTAGTGCAGAGGAGGAGGAGGAGGAGGAGGAGGAGATTGGATTTATACCCCGCTCTTCACTCAGATCTGGCGTGATCTGGTCCATGGGGTCGCAAAGAGACTGTGCGACTGAACAACAACAACTTCACTCAGAGTCTCAGAATGGCTTACAAACTCTTTTCCCTTCCCCTCCCCACAACAGACACCCTGTGAGGTGATCGGGGCTGAGAGAGCTCTTTCCAGAACTACCCTTTCAAGGACAGCTCTGACAGAACTATGGCTTGCCCAAGGTCACACCAGCAGCTGCATGTGGAGGAGTGGGGAATCAAACCCAGTTCTCCCAGATTAGAGTCCGCACACCTAACCACTACACCAAACAGTGCTGCCTGTGCAAGCAACAGAACAAGTGGCCCATACATGTGGTATGTCTTGCACGCATGGAGAAGACAGTGAGGATGCAATCACTTTCACTTAGTACAAGAAGACAGGAATAATTTTAGTGCTCCGCTTTTTCAAGGATTGTTATGCATGCAGAAATTTTCCACGGGCTCTAATGCAGAGTTACTTATTTACAGTCCTTCATTTCTCCACACACACATAAGGAATGTAACAAACTACAAAGGCCACTTTCAGAAGGGCAGCCACATTAGCCTGTTGCAAGAAACACAAACAGGAAGCTTTTGGCACCTTAAAGATGAGTAGTTTGTATTCTAGCTAGCATAAATGTTTGGCAAATAGAGCAATCTTCATCAGAAAACGTATGCCAGAATAAAATCTTTTTCTTCCGTTTCAGGTGCCATAAGACTCCTCTTTTCTTTTCAAGCATTGGGCAAAACATTAATCCACATAGTAGGTCTAGGCTTCCAGTGACATAACCCATGAGCAAAAGGGGGGGGGTCAGGTCAAGGAATTATAACTAACAAAACCAAGATCCATATATATTACATATTTTAGGGGAGTATCTTTTAAATTCCATCCCATCCCATCTTGAAGCCCGAATATTTCTAAAGCGAAGGATACACACGCAATATGATACTTGTACAGAGGTGGGAGTAGTTGGGATATTGAGAGTACCGGGCTGTCACTTTTCTAATCAATCCAGTACTGAGCCAGCTGAATGTAATTTAGGCTGGGTATGAGAACACAGTGAAGGGAATGGGAGTACGCTTCTACTAAAAGAAACTTTAATAGTGGCCTGGTCTCTTGCACAAGTCTTCAAGTTCAGGAGAGGGATGCACATGAGAGCTCTGACTGCTCAGAGCTGGCAGCCGGCTAGGAGGGGCAGAAACCAGAGTACGCTTAGAAGGGCAATCCAAGTTCAAAACATTTGAGAAACACGGCTCTGGCAACGGCACAGATTCGTTAGACAAGTTAAGAAGTTTAAGACACAGGCAGGTTTGCGGTGGTCCAGCTCTGCTCATCTTCTAACAGAACGGGATGTCAAACATGTGAGTGCACAGCACGATAACAGCAACAAAGAGCACGTTATAACAGCAGATTATTGGGATTTGCTAATTTAACAGTGACTTATGGACTACCTGTTCAGAAACCTGATCCATGAGCCAAGGTGCCAGCAAATACTTGTACGGGACCAAGCACATGAACTGCTAAACCAGTGAAATTCCACAACATGTAACGTAAAATAACCCAAGACACCACCGCAACAAGCAGCATGCAACGAAGTCAGGATACAACATAGAAAGAGGCAAATGAAGGCAACTCTAGTCATCCTTAAGGTTTTCTGCCAGCAGAGTATGTGCCTGAGATGACAGGCACGCTGTTATCACGGGTTTAGAACCAGCAGTCTGCCCAGCAAAAAGCCCTGCTTACGCAAGATGCTATTGTGGCTATATCAGAATTAACCATTCTTTGTCCCCCGTCACAGTGCCCATAGGACCGGGGTTCACCATTTTATGTAAACTGAACTGCCTCACTTGTAATACTAATCTTCTCTTACAAGTGCCTGTCCCCTCTGTGTTCACACATGCTACTGGTGACAAACAGAACAATCCAAGAACCACCTCATTATCATACAAGAGCACAAGCATTTTGATGCATTAATGGAGGCTGCAAAGTTCTCTGCACATGTGAGAATAATTGTACAACACCCTTTCAGCTTGTCAGTTTTTTTTCAGGACGCAGAACTGTATCACTTTTGCGTAGAAAGCGCATGGACCTGTCCCCTGTATCAACCATCACGTGTGACAACTTGTCCATTTCAATGTGTAGGAAGTCCTGCTCAATGACAGATGTTCTAACATGGACTTGTGGTAAAGTGACATCTATATTGTTCATATGTGGCAGTGTACATACAGGTGTCTAAACAGAAGCTGTATCCATACAGAAAAATTATCATCACAGATAAAGTGGCCATCTGAAGACTCCCAACAATCTGAAACTTCTTGATAATGCTCTCTAACTGATGGATGAACAGTCGTTAAGCACTGCAAAGCTTTCAGACATCACCACACTTTGAATGGACACCAGAGCTACATGTGAGAAAGTAAGAATGTCAAGGGAACAACAGTCTTTCCTAGGACACTCAGGTAACAAACATGACATTGTACGTACACACACACACACACACACAAGGAATATTCACAAGAAAGAAATTAGGATCCTGTCCAGTCTCAGGCATCCTCCTTCCCAGAACTCTGCAGATTAAAATTCCAATGGATTTTTAAAACAATTCATCCAAGGGTCTCCTGGAGGGCACCATGTGGGAATTAGCCCAGAAGGCGCCAGTACACATAAAGGAGCATTTTACCTGTGACAGTTCCAAAATTCTTCCTTGCGTTTCACTGGAGAGAAGCATTACACAAAAAGCTTACTTACTCGATGCCCAAAAAGAGACACGATCCCAGAAGGTGGCAGCTTTCCACCCCACCTCAGCCCACAGCATTACTCCTGCCACTTTTAAACTGTGAGGCAGAAACTCAACAGTTTAGGCACCGGTCCCTCCTGGCCACCAGCCGGGGATGGGGGATAGGGTTGCCAGATCCAGGTTGGGAAACTATTGGAGATTTGGGGATGGAGCTGGGGGTGGACAGGGACCTCAGTGGGGTACAATACCACAGAGTCCATCAGTGTTCCCTCTAAGCTGAGTTAGTTTGAGCTAGCTCACAGGGTTTTAGCCTCCGGCTCACACATTTTTGTCTCAGCTCAGGAAGGATGGGGCTCCAGAGCAAACCAATTTATGCAGTAGCCAAATCGCTCGCTCACAACTTTCGTGCCAGTAGCTCACACAGCAGAATCTTTTCACACAAAGACACCCCCAGCTTAGAGGGAGCACTGGAGTCCACCCTCCAAAGCATCCGTTTTCTCCAGGTGGGGAACTGATCTCTGTAGTCTGGAGCAATGTTCCCTCTAAACTGTGGAGTCTTGTGAGCAAAAATTCTACTTTGTGAGCTACTGGCATTAAAGTTGTGAGCGAGCGATTTGGCTGCTGCATAAATTAGTGTGCTCTGGAGCCCCATCCTTCCTGAACGAAGACAAAAATGTGTGAGCTGGAGCAAATTAATGGTGAGCTAGCTCACACTAACTCAGCTTAGAGGGAACACTGGTCTGGAGATGGGCTGTAATGCGGGGGGGGGGGGATCACCCAGGTCCCACCTGGAGGCTGGCACCCCTATTCAAGGGGCAGGAGGCGTCACCTGTTACACCTGCGGTATTAAAAAGGAGGGGAGCCGTTTCGAGCGCCGCCGATCTCCCCCCCACCCTTTTGCAGGACCGGTTCGAGGGGTTTCCTGCGCCTTAGGCAAGGCTGCAGATGCCAACCTCCCGGTGGGGCCTGGAAACCTCCCAGCTGGCCGCCCCATTCTGCGCTTTTAAAAAAATCACATTCCAGCTGCCCCCCCAATCCTAACCCATTTCCCCCCCACACACACACACACACACCCCGGGCCCCAAATAAACCCACGCGCCGCTTTGAAGGCTCTCTCACACTACAGGGATGCTAAAAGGGCGCCCTTGGGGAGGGGGTGGCAGAACCCACTTCCCTCGAAACCGAACGAAGCGGCGCCCGCTCCCCCTTCCCGGTGCCCGGGGGGTCTGGAAGAGACCGTTGACTGAGGAAAAAAACCCCACCCGCCCCCCCACCCCCAGAAGGGGCCTTTTTGGCGTCGCCTCGCCTCGCCCCGCCCACAAGCCACACCCGCCGCCGCGGCGTTGGAAGGAGGGAGGGGGGAGAGGCGAGGCGCCGCCGACCGTTTCGTTCAAATCGGGCCGCTACCATTTGGTATGGATGGAGGGGGGGGGGAAGGTGAGGCAGAGGGCGGGGCGCGCACCCGTGGGGGTCTACGAACCTTGCGTCTGGGGGGTCGGGGGTAAGGTTACTGCCCGCCCGCCCCAAATTCGTCTTCTCGTTTCTCTCCGAGACAAAAGTGTTGATCACCCCTATTTTGCCTTGTACTTTGGTAGAGTCTGTGTGATGGTTTTTCTATAGCAGCGGCGGGGCGAGTTCGCGGTTATGTTCGCTCCTCCCGCTGTCGGGGAGCAATTTAGAGTCCTCTAAGACCGTCAAAGGGTTATCCAAGCTTTGGACTTTCCTGTGCACGCACACTTTTTCAAGTATTTAAACCAGCAAAGTATATAAACCAACAAGTACATAAACCTACAAAGGTTTATCCAAGGTTTGAACTTTCCTGTGCACGCACACTTTTTCAAGTATTTAAACCAACAAAGTATATAAACCAACAAGTACATAAACCAACAAAGGTTTATCCAAGGTTTGAAGTTTCCTGTGCATGCACACTTTTTCAGATACTTAAAAAAGTGTGCATGCACTCGAAAGCTTCAATAAACCTTTGTCGGTCTTAAAGGTACCCCGGACTCTAAATTTGTTTTGCTGCTTCAGATCAACAGGGCTGACAACCAATGCTCCCTCTAAGCTGCGGACTCTTGTGAGCAAAAATTCTACTTCGTGAGTTACTGGCATGAAAGTTGTGAGTGAGTGATTTGGCTGCTGCATAAATTAGTTTGCTCTGGAGCCCCATCCTTCCTGAGCTGAGACAAAAATGTGTGAGCCGGAGGCTAAAACCCTGTGAGCTAGCTCACACTAACTCAGTTTAGAGGGAACACTCCTGACAACCTGCAACTGTCTTCACTGGGGAACAGTTTTCAATCCATAATGGAGTTTGATTTGCAAGAGGGGAGGGGTCTTAGCGAAACAGCAACTCTGGGAGGAGAATAGGGGGGGGGGAAGGGGAATTATATGGGACACACAATTCTGTAGTTATTTTTAAAAACACACACACAGCATCTGCTTGGGTTGCCAGTCTCCAGGTAGTGGATAGAAATCAGCCAGTTTGGTGTAGTGGTTAAGTGCGTGGACTCTAATCTGGGAGAACCGGGTTGGATTCCCCACTCCTCCACTTGCACCTGCTGATGTGACCTTGGGTCAGTCACAAGCTCTGGCACAGCTGTCCTTGAAAAAGAGCAGTTTGTGTCAGAGTTCTCTCAGCCCCACCCACCTCACAGGGTGTCTGTTGTGGGGAGGGGAAGGGAAAGGAGTTTGTAAGCCGCTCTGAGACACCTTTGGGTAGTGAAGGGCGGGGTATAAATCCAATCTCCTCTTCTTCTTCTTCTTCTTCAAAATCTCCAGGGATTTCCCAACTTGGAGCTGGCAACCCAACTTTTGATGTGGTGGCCATTCTAGTAATTGTTGTATTGTGAATTCTTTACTGTTTTTTTTTGGGGGGGGGGGGTTAGGATGGTTGTTTTTATTTTCCAGGCTTTATGAAATTATCTGTATGGCTTTCCTTTAGAAAGGCTGGATATAAACAGATTCAACAAATAATATCAGCTAGAGTCCACGAACGTAAAGCTTTTATATTCTTCCAACGAGGCAGAAAAAGGCAAGATGTGCACCCATGCTTCCAGCAATCGTATAATCTCTTAATGATTCTTCTTGGGAAGGCATCTTTATTTTCAGGCTTCGCACACCTGTTTTGTGAGGAGACTAAGCTAGAGCTAGATTGTTTTCTTACAGGGGGAAAAAACCCTTTTCTGGCAAGGTGGTTGTTGTTATTTTATGTTGCTTTTGCTTTGTCTTTTCCCTGGTCAGCTTTGCTTCTCTTTAGAGGTTTGGTGCCTCTAAAGGGGATTAGATAGATTCACGAAGAATAGGTCTATTGGTGGCTACCAGCCATGGTGACTGAGGGGAACCTCCACTTTCAGATGCACTAAACCCCTGAATCCCAGAGCCAGGAGGCAACATCAGGGGAAGGCCTCTATGCCCTGTTGTTGGCTCTCCAGAGGAAGTGTTTGGCCACTGTGTGAGACAGAACACCTTGCTATCCACCAGGGTATTGGGATGAGAGTGCAGAGACTATGACAGGGAGGGGTGTTGGAGAGCATGGGCCCTATACTTCCATCCTTGGCACAAGGTCCACTGCTCAGGGAGGCTCACATCCTACCCGTTCTCCACTCCCTTCATTAGCGGCTGTTTCAAGGTGGGAACCACCTGCTAGCTATAAGCCTTACCAGACAATGGCCTCTCCCACTTTCCTGGAACCTGGAGTCCATGCCACATTGAGGAAGTGCTCAGAATTGCCATAGGTGGCTCCTGAGCCACTGAGTATTACTGGTCTAACCTGATTGGCAGCTGCTTGGGATTGTTCCAAAACCTACTACCTGCGATCTTTTAATTAACTCAGTGGTCTTCAGCCTTTTCAGACCTTGGAGCTACTGAGCTTAAAGCACGTGGTGGGAATTCATGTGACATCAGGGCCACATAACTGGAAGAGGAGGAGCCAGAGTTATAATTGCAACACTTTTCAGGCCAGGACCATGGACAGCAGGCCAAGAGTGATATAAGCAGAATGTCAGCTGAGCATCAGGGGTTATCCTACAGTTAGTATCAATCCCAAAGTTAGAGCCGTAATGAAACCTTTCCATCACTGAGTTACCATCCTCTTGTTCCTCTCACCTTGTGCAGAAAAAGAGGCAGGTGGTGTGATGCCGTTGGTTTCTGTACATGTACACTAGCAGCAGGTTCTTCCAACAGCAGCTCTGAAATGGCAGCTCTTGCAGGTCAATATTGGGTAACGACTTTCATGTGTGAATGATACAAACACCAGAGCCAGAATTTTCAGTTCACTTTGCATCACCTTCACAATACTTTTCAGCCCAATCAGTCGATGCATTCAGCAGCAAGTGCTGAATAATCAATGGTGCCATGTGCTTGCACGTGTGAACCAGCCAAACAGCACACCTGGTTTTCTACATACGGATAGTATCTTTCATGAAGTTGACTAGCTGTGTGAAGCAATACCAAGAGAAAGTTGAGAACCAAACTGCGCAACGTTGCACAGGAAGGGAACCTGGGACAAGCTTCCAAGAAGGCAACAAAAGATCAAAGTGCTGTTTTGTGGCATAGGCATGTGTATTTAGTGTCACTTGCTGACTTATTACACAATAATACGGGAACTGAAGAATATAAAGGGGTGGTTATTACCGAGTGCACACACAAGTCCCAAGATAGGGATCAGGTTCTCCATGCACCCTGCGCTACCTAGGCATTCATTGTAATTATTGTCACATCTGAGTTGGGGAGAGGAGGACAAAATAGCAGTTGGGACAGAGAAAACTTTCCTTGTACAGTCCTCACACCCACAACTTTGATTTGTACATCATCATTTCAATGGACTCGCAGGGCCAAAGAAAAGTGGCCAAAACCCAAGTCTGACCATAACCCTTTATCGAAGCATTAGCCGTCATGACAGAACTTTGTACCTCTGTTCCAGGTAGTAACTATAAAGACGCAGACAAACTGAAATCTAGAAGACATAATTTGGGGAGCTTGTGCAATGCTCCCTCTAAGCAGTGGAGTCTTATGAGCAAAAATTCAACTTTGTGAGCGAATGGCTTTTCATTTGTGAGTGAGCAATTTGACTACTGCATAAATTAGTTTGCTCTGGAGCCATCCCTCCAGCGCTAAGACAAATATGTGTGAGCTGGAGCTAGCTCACCTAACTCAGCTTATTTTTTATTTTTTTGTTTTTTCAGATTTTTACCCCGGCCGAAGCTGGCTCAGGGCGGCTCACATAAAAACAGATAGATACATTAAAACATAGTTGTGGTTAAAACAATGTAAAATCATAATAAAGGGCTAGTGAGGAAACATGGTGGGAGGGGAAATTCTTCAGTCCTCCCTAAACTTCATCTGTGAGCACTGGAGGACACAATGGGCTGGATGGTCGTCATTTATCCTTCGCCTCACCCAACGGCTTGGAAGGATCCTCCGACCAACAAGTGCAGTGCAACCTTCCCTTTATTCTGCAGTCCCCCAGTTCTTTGGGGAATGGGTTCACCTCCCAAGAAAGTTCCCTCACGTTCCGTAGTTAGCCTCCCTTCCTCCAGGTCCCCTTTCCCTCACCCACAGCAGGCTTCTCAGGGTATCAGCTCTTAAGGAGCAGCCTAGGGCCTGGACCGGCCCCCTGGTTGCATGTCCTGCTTTTTCTCCTCACGGCCACAGCCCCGTGGGAATCTCCTCCCCTCCCACTGAAGCTGTAAAGATGTCTCCATCCGAGGTCCATCTGATTGGAGCCTAACTTGAGCTGAAGGCCTCTGGGATGGCTCCTGTGTGGAGTCCCTTGGCCTTGAACCGCTATTTCCCTGTGAAAGGGCTTCCTCTGCTCACTCTTAGCCTCCTCTGGTGCCCTCACATCGTCGCTCTCCAAATTTGCCCTCTTGCCCATTCTACAAGCTCTCAGAGCACTGAAAAGGCTGATTTCTCTTTTCTTCCCCTTTGTCCCTTTAACTGATGCTCTTAACATTCTTACGTTAACTGGTGCTGAGCTGCTTTCAACATTCTGTCCTTTCTAGAGCATCTTTCGTTCTCATCATTTCAGTTTTTAAGGGTCCTTCACCCTTTTAGTTTAGTTTATGTCTTATTCTGCATACATGGGGAATGCTCTTGGATTTGTCGAATCCCTTGCTTTATCTGTGAGTGGCCCAGTTTTGTACCTCTCATCATCTACTTATGGGATAGCTAGTTTTATTTCACACTATTTTATTTATTGCTATAGCTAAGTAATATGACCTACTTGGACGTCCATTAACCCAGAGCATCATCTAAAAGTAATTGCTAGTCTTGTTAATATAATAAATACCATGTTTTCCCCCCACATTGTGTTTTTTAAGGGATCTGTGCGTTCCATTTGGTGTTAAAAGATATTTGATCAACTCCTCTTTTTATATTTTTCAGCTGGAGGCTTCCGTTTTTCTTTCTTCTCAGGAGACTAAATGTGGAACTTGATACCATCAGCTCCAACCATCATCAACATCTGTTCAAGACAACTTGGCATTCAACACAAGATGTGGCAAGAAGCTTGAAGATCAAGACCTGAAACATATCTCCTCTCTTTTTCAAAAACTCTAGTCTAAGTTCTGAAGGACTCAAAAATGCACACAATTGTTTTGTGTTATTTTGGTTAGCAAGGGAAACCTTTACCTTTAATAAAAGGTATTACATGCCTTTTGTTTGGGGATCTTGTTTTGGAACAATAAGGCCATCTCTTTTTACATTTATAACTTGCCAGCGTGTCAGAAAGGGTTGCAGTCAGAACAAAAATCCAAAGCCATAAAATCAAACAATTAAATCAAACAACTATAGAACTTCACAGAGGAAAAATAGAAGAATATTGTCAAGTGGACCTGCCTCCATTCCCTAAATGCCTAAAGGTAAAGGTAAAGGTAAAGGTTCCCTTGCTTGAAAGCCAATCAAATCCAACTCTAGGGTTGCGGTGCTCATCTCCGTTTCAAAGCCGAAGAGCCAGCGCTGTCCGAAGATATTTTCGTGGTCATGTGGCCGGCATGACTAAACACCAAGGCGCACAGAACGCTGTTACCTTCCCACCGAAGTGGTACCTATTTATCTACTTGCAATTTCTTGCTTTCGAACTGCTAGGTTGGCAGGAGCTGGAACTAGAGACGGGAGCTCACTCCGTCATGCAGCAGCCAGTTCTCGAACTGCTGAACTACTGACCTCCCACAGCCTGTATATCATAATCTTATAATCATAATCTTATAATAGTACTAACAAACAAATAAACATACAAATCTCATCCCAAATCTCCAAACAACAGTTTCATGTAAATGTTATAAAGGGCAGGGAACAAGATGACATTTTGAGGGACCCCACAAGAGGTTCTGAAGGTTAGAACAGCAGGTCCCCAATGTGAGTTCTGGGATATATTCAGCAAGCAGAGACAGAACACTTAAAAATACCAATTTGTCACTAAAATCAGTCTTCTTAATGGAGGTGGTGCCAGTTTTTAAGAAAGAATCTGGTGGAATGAGGAAGCTTCAGGTCAGTTAACCTAATATATATCCCAGGTAAACTGGTAGAAAGCATTATTAAAAATCAAGTTCGTAAGCTTATGTAAAGAAAGCATTGCCAAGGAAGACTCCACATAGTTTCTGCAAAGTCTGCCTTCAGAGAAAATGGTGGTAGAAAAATAAGATCTTTCGGCCACCAGTGCTACAAAGTGGGCCTTCAAATAAGCTGTTACCTGTGCTTGGTCAGAATAATAGTTTAGATTGAGCATACGTTTGTAATGACATTTTAAATGACCACAACTTTTCCTTGATCCTGGCTTTGGTTTTAATGGTTATTAATCTAGGTTGAACTTTGAACAGTTTTTATAGACATTTTGTAGTTTCCCTTGGTGAAAAGACATTGGCTGAAAATGTCCTGGGATTTCTTAGTGAATACGTTCAACTGTAAATATTTTTATATTTGGATTTTCTTAAATGTATCGGACTTAGCTTTTGATGTTGCGGTCTTTTTTCTTGTCGATATATGGAAATAAATATTATGGGATTGTCTTTCACACTATAGCCTGTACCAGAAATTCCTGCCAAGGGACTTTCAGTGGTACAGGAAACACCCTGTGAATTCAAGTATATATTATTCAGGTGTATGCATCAACAAGTGTATATATTGACACACAATGCACAGCAACTGGCTCCACTTGCAGTAAATGGGAAATGCACTCCAATAGAAGATCTGTATGCATGAATCAAAAGGGCTCTTTATGTAGCAGGAACTCCTTTGCATATTAGGCGACACACCCCTAATGTAGCCAATCATACAAGAGCTTACAGTAGCCCCTGTAAGAAGAGCTCTGTAAGCTCTTGGAAGATTGGCTACATTAGGGGTGTGTCACCTAATATGCAAAGGAGTTCCTGCTACAAAAAGAGCCCAAGAATCTTTTTCATATTTGATACATGTACGAACACCCTTACATTATTCATTTACGTTGTTCATTCTGTACTTGAAGCAATCAGTAATTCTTCTTGATTTTAAAATTCTTGGAATGTCCTAATGTCATTGTAACGTTTTGCTTTAATGTTCTGCAGTTGTTTTCTTGGGAACACTCCGTTCTACAAATGGTTTCTCACAACCTACATAGACTTGTTGGGAACAGTGTTCCCTCTAAGCTGAGTTAGTGTGAGCCAGCTCACAGTTTTTTAGCCTCCGGCTCACACATTTTTTGTCTTGGCTCAGGAAGGAGGGCTCCAGAACTAACTAATTTATGCAGCAACCAAATTGCTCGCTCACAGCTTTAATGCCAGCGGCTCACAAAGTAGAAGTTTTGCTCACAAGACTCCACAGCTTAGAGGGAGCACTGGACGGGATCACTTTTACTTAAAGGCTTTGGACCAACATGAGACTTAGAACCCATGTGCCACTTCTCAAGAGTAAATGTACACATTTTTTGTATACTATGAAACTCTTATGCCCTTTAATCCCACCTGCCCTGTTATCTGCCAGTGATATGCAGGGCTTTTTTTGTAGAAAAAGCCCAGCTGGAACTCATAAGCATAATAGGCCACACCCAACATTAGAAACTCATTAGCATATTAGGCCACACCCCTGGCGGTGCAGCTCTTCAGCGTATTAGGCCACACACCCCATGCCTTCCCTTCACTTGCCCAGGCAAGCCCCCCCATGAAGGGAAGGGAAGGCAGTTTAAATAGGCCGGGGAGGCATTTAATCGCCAGGGGGTCGCTCTCCAGGCCTTCCCTCTGTAGCCACGCACAGAGAGGTTTTGGTTGTAGTGGGCGTGGCCAATTTGGGAGCCAGCCGGAACTCCGTTCCTGTTCATTCCTGCCCAAAAATAGCCCTAGTTATGTCAACGATAATGGCAAACCTTTAATTCAGTTTTAGGATACGCAAGAAGTAAGCAAGAAGCAACCCTGTTGATCTTCCAGTGTATTTTAATTTGCGCTGTTTTAAAATGTGTACATTCTTCTTTTAGATATAGGATGAACTTTTTTTATATATTAACAATGTTCCGTTCATTTTAGGTGAGTGAAATGGGACCTCAGCGTAGACAATGAAGGAAGCCTAATGTAGGCTGTTCATCCAAACTCATTTAGATGTGGGAGAGGATATCTCACGCTTTGCTGTCCCTGCCGCCTTGGCACTAGGGGGTCCCACGTGGGCCACAGAGATCGTGGGGAGGGGGATTGGGAGTCCCTGTTTCCTCCTCCTCTCGCCAGCTCCCCTCCTGTGCAGCCTGGATCCGGTGGCCAAGAACCTTCTCACTGGCCACTTTCCCGGCCCTTACATGTTCTCCCTGTCCTCTCCAGCCCTCTTACAAGCTCAGCGGTCCCCACAAGAGGACGGGAGCTGCTTCGCTCATCACCCCATCTGATCTCATCACTCAGATTTCTGGAGGTGCAAATTTCCCCCAGCACTAGCATGGTTCCTGAAGTCCAGCTGGACTTCAAGTCCGGTCATTCATCTCAGCATGTTTACTAGTCTGAAATCACTCTATAAACCAATTTCAGAACATCGGCTCCTGCTAGAGTCATTGTCTCCGGACACCGCTGGCTCTCCGGCTTGGAAACAGAGATGAGCACTGCATCCCTAGAGTCAGATTCAAGTGGCTTTCGAGCAAGGGAAACCTTTACCTTTTACCGAGAGTCGTTGTAGTGAGTCAGATCGCAATATGAACCACGCACCAGGACGGGCCCGCCGGAGGAAGCCACCAGACTGGAAGACCTACTCCTGACACCGGAGACGGAGCCTCGACACCTGAAAGACCGCCTGGAAGAAGGAGCCGGAAGCCAGAGAACAGCAAGCCCTGTCACCTGGGTCCCTGTGTACTATGTGGCCTTAGATAGGGAATTAGTATTTGAACCTGTATGTAAACCGTTCAGAGACCCTTCGGGGTCAAAGCGGTATATAAATCAAAGGAATAAATAAATAAATAAATAAATAAATAAAATGGCAGATGTTCTTCAAGTAAACCTGCAGGGACTGACACTCAGTTGTTGCCTCTTGAGGGTGGAAAGGGCCACTGAGTTGCAGCCAACTTATGGCGACCCAGCAGGGCTTCAGACCAAGAGACAAACAGAGGAGGCTTGCCACTGCCTGCCTCTGAAATTCCTTGGAGGTCTCCCATCCAAGGGCTAACCCTGCTTAGCTTCCGAGATCTGACGAGATCAGGCTAGTCTTACTTTCCTTGCACAACTGGCATTTCATGACTCAGCATGACGTAAGGACCTTAGTAGAGAAACTGCCTACACGAGGGTAGAGAATGCCGACACGGAAAACAGGATCAGTATATCGTGTACTCTTATCTAATAGCTGTTGTGTGCAAGTGAAAGCCAAAACATGTTGACATGAAGATCTCGATGCTTTTGATGAATTTCCCCCATGGAATGATTCAGCACTTGTAGAGTTCTGACTGTTCTAGCTGTCGTTCCGCTTTGATTGACCATGTAGACCTCCTGGTTCACCATATTTAATCCATGACATCTTTTTCCTTCAGCCCAATGTCACCTGTAAAGGTGTTGCAAAACAAATTATTTATTCAGCAATGATGAATGAGTACAGTCTCAAAGCCTTACCAGTAACATCTCAGATTCTTTTCTTTTGTTCTTCCGGTAATTTTCTTGCCAGGCCCTGGTCAGATTAGATTTAATGGCACTCTAATCTGGAGAACCGGGTTTGATTCCCCCCTCCTCCACAGGAACCCTGCTGGGTGACCTTGGACTGGTCACAATTCTCTCAGAAGTCTCCCAGACCCACCTACCTCACACATTGCCTGCTGTGCGGGGAAGGGGGGAATGCAACTGTGAGCCCCTATGAGACTCCTTAAATTAGAGAAAGGTAAAAGTAAAGGTTTACCATGCTCAAAAATCAGTCAAAACCGACTTTAGGGGGCGGTGCTCATCTCCGTTTCCAAGCTGAAGAGCCAGTGCTGTCCGAAGACATTTCCGTGGTCATGTGGCCAGCATGACTAGACGCCAAGGTGCATGGAACGCTGTTACCTTCCCACCGAAGCGGTACCTATTTATCTACTTGCATTTTCTTGCTTTCGCACTGCTAGGTTGGCAAGAGATAGGGACAGTGACAGGAGCTCACTTCGTCACGGGAAGCTAGGGTCTCTCACGTGGAACTAGGGTCTCGAACTGCCGAACTACAGACCTTCCGGTCTGCAGCTCAACAACTTAACCTCTGAGCCAGAGAAACCTCTTAACCGCTGAGTCAGAGAAAAGCAAGGCATAAAAACCAACTCTTTTTCTTCATCATCTTATGTCTGAAGGCTACAACCTCTGACTCTTTGGTACAGTGTGAAACAAAATATGACTTTTTAAAAAAAGCAAATGAATTTTTAAATTTCAGTTATATTGGAGGGATTGGTAGATGGGATGCTAGAATAACTAGGGTGTGAAGAGACTGGCAGGCAAAGTTTCCAGTGGGATCAAAGCGCTTCTTAGAGATGCTTTGGTGGTGGAAAGTGCTGTTAAGTCGCAGCCGACTTATGGTGACCTCCAGCAAGGGGTTTTCAAGGCAAGAGAGGAACAGAGGTGGTTTGCCATTGCCTGCCTCTGCTTAGTGACCCTGGAGTTCCCTGCTTGTCTCCCGTCCAATGATTAACGACGGCTGACCCTCTTCAGCTTCCAAGATCTGAGAATATCACGGCAGAGATGCTTCACGGAAAGGGAAGTAGAGGTGAAGAGTTGCCAGGAATCCAGATGTGAAGCATGTGAAAATATATGATCATGTACTAAAACCATCATGCAGGTTGCTCCTGCGTATATTTATGACTTATTGTGAGAACTTGCGTGTGCAGCTTCTGAAAAATGTTTCACAGCGACCAGTTTAGACTGGAGGAACTTCCTGGCTTATTAATCAAAATGTCAGTTATTAGTAACGTAGATCTGTATATTTGTAGTTATGTAAATAGGCTTTCTTATACTCACTCTGTGTTGATCACTTGCTGGGAGTTTTGCCCTTTTTTGGTGAGTATTTTGTGTGTGTGTGTGTGTGTGTGTGCGCGCGCATGCGTGCGTGCACTTATGAGCCTGGAAGTCATGGTGACTCTTGGTGACCGCTAGAGGGGCTAGGACATTTCTGAGAGGTAGTTTGATATAATCTTCCTCTGCGTCCCGGCCCTGGTATTCCTTAAAGATTGCCCTTCCAAGTACTTGCCAGGGTCGGCCCTGCTAAGCTTCTAGGATCTGACAAGTTCAGGCTTGCCTGGGCTATCCAGGCCAGGGCACTTGCTTTTGACTTAGTTTGGCTCTTTAATTATAAAAGGTTGATAAGCCCTTCCATCCTACACATTCAGACTGCTCTGTGGATGCAGGATTTAGGTCCAGGACAAATGATGTTCCATGGAACAAGGAACAGAGTACCTCTGAACATGTTCGTACATTTCCTTCATCAATGAGTTATCACAATTTACCTCCACAGAATCTCAAAGTTCAGTCTTCCGAGCAAAATTCGAGAGCCTCAACTCCTCCCATTTTATTTTTAAAAAATTAAACTCTGTTCATTCCTTGACAACCTTTCTTTGGAAATTACTAACAAAAAAGGGATTCCACAGCTTTCCTTAGGCAACTTGTTCTATTGTGTGATGGCGGTCCCATTTTTTTAAGCAGAAGATGGACTGAATCGCTGGCCTCTTGTATGGAAGACAGGGCTACTAATTCATCCCCTTTCTTTGCTTGGTATTCTTTCCAGTACCTCAGAACAATCGCTTTGCTTCCATCTCTCTCCCCTACCTTTGGAAATCTTCATTTCTCTTCGCTAAGAATATTAAATTGTTCCTCCTGCCTTTATATAACTTGTTTTCTAGAAGGAGGGTCCAAAAGTCCACTTCTGCTGACACAGTGGAGCTTATATCCTGTCGGAACGGAACGGCAATTCTGTTGGAGGGGTAACTATTGCCAATTTCCCCTTTCCCCATGAGGCAATTTCCCCACATAAGGTATTTTCCAACTTTGATCCACTCAAATGAGCACCTTCAAGAATCTGGGTTTCCAGTTGCACCTACCAAATACATGCTGCCCTGTTCACACAAAATGGCAACCACATGGATTGAGAGGAACACGCATGGCGCAATCTCATGTGTGTGGTTGGATTGCCAAAATTGTAAAGATTGAGCAGGGATTCTGTAACGGAGACAATTCCACAGCTGCTGTCTTGTTTGTCCATCGATAGTTGATTATTGCCACCTGCTGGGAAATTGGTGCTATAGGAGCCCAGGATGATTATACGTGGCCAGTGGTAAATTCTGCAGTATCCATTTTATGACTGAGGTTATGATCCTTGTTTGTTGGCTTTTGAATAAATCCCACCCATACCTGGCATTAAAGTCGGGCTAATGGCTTTGACTGGGTCAGCCTTTTGTAAGATAGAGAGAGAAAGAGAGAGAGAGAGAGAGAGCTATGTCTGAAAGGCTGTCAATGCTAAGTCTACTGGGCTGAAATTACCTCTGTGTAACTGTTACAGGGGAGCTGCAGTGGCTCAAGTGGTTAAGATGCTGAACTGCAGGCTGTGGAAGGTCGGTAGTTCAGCAGTTCGAGACCCAAGTGTGCTGCATGACGGAGTGAGCTCCCGTCTCTAGTTCCAGCTCCTGCCAACCTAGCAGTTCGAAAGCAAGAAATTGCAAGTAGATAAATAGGTACCACTTCAGTGGGAAGGTAACAGCATTCCGTGCGCCTTGGTGTTTAGTCATGCCGGCCACATGACCACAGAAACGTCTTTGGACAGCGCTGGCTCTTCGGCTTTGAAACGGAGATGAGCACCGCAACCCTAGAGTCGGATTCGACTGGCTTCCGGGCAAGGGCACCTTTACCTTTACTTTAACTGTTACAGTCTCCCTTCCCCAGGTTTACTTGCAGACTGTTCCAGCCGAACGTTTCCCTCTTGTGTGTGTTTTTTTCCCTGCCAGACAGGTTTGTGGCCACATATTTTGGTTTTGAGGGGGACCACAGTGTGAGTCTATCCAGTGTGAACTGGCAGAACATTCTGGATGTATCTAGCAAGAGGAGTGACTGGGTTGACAGTGTAATGACAATATAATAGCAAGCCATTTCTAGTTCCACTGCAGTTGTAAAATGCCCCACAATGTAGTCCCTTTCCTCATTACAGTCTGGTATTGTAAAGGAACAGAGGTCTGGAAATATTCCATTAAAGGAGTAGGTCGCACCACTGGAATGGGGGGGGGGGTTGTTGCTTGTAAGCATGGAAATTTTTGTTTGGATTTTGAAATTCATTCAGGATTCATAGTAATGAAATTAGGCAACTGGTGTGTCCTCCAATTAGAAGAGGGGAAAGGGAAACCATGGGGTCACAAATAAGATTGGGAAATATTTTATTTTTATCCTGCTTTTTCTCCAAGGAGCTCAGGGCAGTATATATGGTTCCCTCCTCCATTTTAACAGCACAACAACCCTGTCAGGTAAGTTAGGCTGAAAGAGAGTGGCTGGCCTACGGTCATTTAGTGAGCTTCATGGCAAAGTGGGTCTTCTCAGCTATAGGAAGTTTGGTGTAGTGGTTAAGTGTGCGGACTCTAATCTGGGAGAACCGGGTTCGATTCCCCACTCCTCCACTTGCACCTGGCTGGATGACCTTGGGTCAGTCGCAAGTTCTTTCAGAGCTGTTCTCTCAAGGGCAGTTCTCCAGAGAGCTCTCTCAGCCCCACCTCCCTCACAGGGTGTCTGTTGTGGGGAGGGGAAGGGATTGTAAGTTGCTCTAAAACTCCTTCGGGTAGTGAAGGGCAGGGTATAAATCCAATCTCTTCTTCTCCTCCTCTCTTTAAATGTTTAATGACTGAATACACTAACAATGAGGGGACATAAACTCATACTCTTTTTCTTTTCTGAGAATGGATTTTTAAAAAAATCAGTTTCATTGGTGCACGACACAGAAATTGTGCATCTGGCAGGTCAGTGAAAAATGATAATAAAAGGCAAATGGTGGCATCCCAAAAAGGAAGCAAAACAAAGACAGTTCAGTTTCATTGACTCAAATGGGACTTCCCTCTGAGTAAATATACTTAGGCTCTTGCTCTGGGAGGATGGGCATTTCAGGACTTCACAATACAAGAACTCGCAGGCACTCCATGAAATTGCTGAACAGTCGGGTTAGAACGGATAGAAGGAAGTCCTTCTTCACCCAAAGAGTGATTAACACTTGGAATTCACTGCCACAGGAAGTGGTGGCGGCTACAAGCATCGACGGCTTCAAAAGGAATTAGATAAGCATATGGAGCAGAGGTCCATCAGTGGCTATTACCCACAAGGTATAGATAGGGGCTCTGGGGCAAGTGATGCTCTGTCATCTTGGTGCTTGGGGGGGGGTCAACAGTGGGAGGGCTTCTAATGTCCTGGCCCCACTGATGGACCTCCTGATGGCACTGGTATTTCTGGCCACTGTGTGACACAGAGTGTTGGACTGGATGGGCCTTTGGCCTGATCCAACATTGGCATCTCTTATGTTCTTATGTTCTTATGACTTGAACAAGGATGTTGCACTATATTAATTGCGGTGCAGAACCACAGATATCATCTACTTCACACTGATTATGGAAGAGCAATGGTGCATTAGCACCAAAGGACCCTTTCGGGGATGCAGCTGAAGACTCAGAACACAGTAATAGAGAGCTTGAAGGATTTGGCCCAGGGAATATTTAGGTTCCCGTGACCAGCTCAGCTTATGGCAGAATTACACACCACACACAAATGCACATGCCAAAACTTCCATGGCCACTTTTATTGGAGAATAAAGAAGTTTCAGGAGTGGGGAACTTCCACTCTGTCTGCCCCAAATATGATTGTGATAAGCTCATGTCTAGAACCCCATGGAGGAGAAGTTCCTTGGGCGGGGGGGGGGGGGGGGGAGTTGCAAAAGAAAACTGGGAAGAAGGCAAAGCTTCCCTGTCCCCCACCTGTTCTCGTTGCCTCCTTTTGAACAGGGATGCCTCAGACTTCACAGTGAAGAACGTGCCATGGTCAACAGCACCAATCATTCATGAAGGGAGCCTTGGATATCCTCGCCTTCACCACCGTGCATCTTTAGAACGCCAAACAGTTTTGTAGGTGGCACAGTAGCAAGCCGTTCTATTTCAGTTTTGGTGCCTTCTGTCTCACACATGGCTTTTACATCTATGTTGTCAGCTAAAGCAGTTCTTCCCCCAGAACGATGGATGGTCAGATTAGGTAATTCAGTGACACAGGATGAGAGGGAAATGCTACAACTCTCATCAAGCTGTGCAAAAAGGTGCATGCAAAATAACCTCAGCAATAACTTGGATGGAAATGAACACCAAATGTTAAAACCAGGGCTATTTTTGGGCAGGAACGCACAGGAACAGAGTTCCGGCTGGCTCCCGAGTTGGCCACGCCCAGCAGGAACTCGTTAGCATAATAGGCCACACCCAACAGCAGAAACTCATTAGGATTGGCTACATTAGGAGTGTGTGGCCTAACATGTAAAGGGTTCCTGCTACAAAAAAAGCCTTGGGTTTTGACAACAAACAAGGTAAACAGAATAAGAAGCAAAAGGTGGGTGTGGCTGGATGACCACAGTTCTGGTAACATGGGGTGTGGCCTAATATGCTAACGAGCTGCTCTGTCAGGGGTCTGGCATAATCAGCTAATGCGTTTCTGCTATTGGGTGTGGCCTATTATGCTAATGAGTTCCTGCTGGGCTTTTTCTACAAAAAAAGCCATGGTTAAAACATTTTTAAAAACCACAATTTTTAGTTATAATCCCTGGCTGAGCAATCGGTTTGCTCACTGTTTATAAATTGGTTGCTGAGCAGCAAGCAACAGTGATGTATCTGTAGTGGAAGGGGAAAACCAGGACTATCCTTGGGGCTGTGTGCAAACACACCTGTGTCAGATACTGACCACTGTACTGCACCGTGCTGTTTGAATTAGCAAAATGTAACCCAATCAAAGCCTTGAGCAGACTTGCAAACCACCAAACAGCCCAGCAAAAACTTCAGCTTCCTGCTTGCGGGCAGAATGGGAGCCCAATTGGCAGGGGTTAGAGCCAATGCTCCCTCTAAGCTGTGGAGTCTTGTGAGCAAAAATTCTACTTTGTGAGCTACCGGCATTAAAGTTGTGAGCGAGCAATTTGGCTGCTGCATAGATTAGTTTGCTCTGGAGCCATCCTTCCTGAGCGAAGACGAAAATGTGTGATCTGGAGGCTAAAAAACTGTGAGCTAGCTCACACTAACTCAGCTTAGAGGAAACACTGGTTAGAGCATCCCTGCTCCTGACGCTAACAGAATTGGCCTTCAGGAGATTGTTTTCTTGGTAAGGCTGCGCATAATGTACAATTCCAGATTTGACCACAAAGCTCACTTAGGCTCAGCTCTCAGTCCAAGTTATTGTGAGAATAAAATGAAATGGACCAGTTTGGGGCAGTGGTTAGGAGAATGGATTCCCCACTCCTCCACATGCAGCTGCTGGTGTGACCTTGGGTCAGTCACAAGTTCTTTCAGAGCTGTTCTCGCAAGGGCAGTTCTTGAAGGAGCTCTCTCAGCCCCACCTACCTCACAGGGTGTCGGTTGTGGGGAGGGGAAGGGAAAGGGATTGTAAGCCGCTCTGAGACTCCTTCGGGTAGTGAAGGGTATAGATCCAATGTCTTCTTCTTCTCCAGTATGTCAGCAAGCCCTTGTAGGAAGGACGGGATAGAAATAGGAAAGCCACAGAGATATTTATTTCAGAACACAGTTGAGATGTTGTGAAGGCACCCCTATGACTACATCCCAGGTATATTAACATCAAGGTTGAGGAGTGGCCGTGGCTCAGTGGTAGAGCACATCCTTGGCATGCAGAAGGTCCCAGGTTCAATCCCCAGTATCTCCTGTTAAAAAAGAGCAGATAGTAGGTCAGTGGTGGCGAACCTATGGAACGGGTGCCAGAGGTGGCACTCAGAGCCCTCTCTGTGGGCACACGTGCCATCGCCCCAGCCAGGCCCAGACCATCATTAAAGTGTCGAATTCTCTGCCAAATAATTTTAAGTATATGAAAGCATTTGGGATTGCTTTCCTTACTTTGTTTGGATCCTCTTAAATGAATGTGTGAGTTGTTTCTTCTAAAGTAAAACCTCAGTATTCAGGTTAAATGGCCGTGTTGGCACTTTGCGATAAATAAGTGGGTTTTGGGTCGCAGTTTGGGCACTCGGTCCCTAAAAGGTTCGCCATCACTGTAGTAGGTGATGTGAAAGACCTTTGCCTGAGACCCTGGAGAGCTGCTGTTCACCTGATTAGACAATACTGACCTTGATGGACCAGTGGTCTGATTCAGTTTAAGGCAGCTTCCTACATGTCCCTGCATTCAAGCAGCCAGGAGGAGGCAGGAGAAGAGGGAGGGTAAGTTGCTTCCTCCCTGCCTCTCCCCACCCCTGCCTGCCTGGGGCCAGGGAGGGCCTTTGCGGGGCTTCCTTGCACTCCCGCCGGCCTTGCAGGTCCACCGCCGGGCCCCTCATAGGGCTCGGCAGTGGAGCTGCAAGGCCGGCGGCAGCGGCTGGGACCGTTGGGGGCGGGGTGTGTGGCCTTATGACACACTTCCGGTGATGTCAGGGGGTGTGGCCTTATGACACTTCCAGTGATGTCAGGGGGTGTGGCATATGCTAATGAGTTATGCTAATGAGTTCCCCTAGCTCTTTTTCTATGAAACAACCCCTGCCCATCACCATCTCTGTGCTAGTGAAAACATCCCCCCCACACACACACTACATTTCTTCACAACAGGCTGCTGCTAAAGGATCAGGAACAAGGTCTGTTTTAAAAAAGAAGAAGAACAGACATTTAAACCTGTTTCAACGGGGAATTAAATCCTTCATGTGGCAGGCACTCCGGAGAGATCAATCACACTTCGCTCAGAAAGGACAGTATCCGTGGTTCCCCAAGCATCTAACACCTGCGTGACAGGTCAGCCACAGCAGGTAGGAAAAGGGGGCAGACCCAACAGACAGGAGGCACCGCAGCCTCACCTCTGAATGGAAAGGGGAGGTGCAAATGTCGCAAGCTGGCAATATCCGAAGGCTCCCAGCGCCTCCCTGTCACTCAGGAACAAGGAAGCAACCACAGATTTACCACAAGCGCATTAAACTTACGGAAGTTTGATTGAAAATGTGACCTCCCGGGCGTACATTATGCAATCAGCATTCCTGTTATACTGGCTGGTGCTGTTCTTGGTGGCTGTAAGCGATGCTGGGCTGAGGTCAAAGAACACGCTTGAAGTGTGGCTGGCATTGTACGGGTGGCGGCCCAGTGTCAAAGAGACCCTGTGGGAATACAGCATCCCACAGGGGAGTTCTTTCGCCTAGCCTCACGTCCTGTTGAAACCAGCCCTTACCGTGTAAAGCTTTCAGGAATTCATAAAATAACAAAGCATTCTGAGTTCAAGGGGACTTACCTCCACGTAAGTGTGCACAGGTCTGCAGCCTTATTGTTTGTTTGTTTTTAAAGTACTTTGAAGGCTATGCTTGGCCCTTTGGAGGGAAGGTGGCATTGTGTCTGTTACTATAAAAAGGTAAAGGTTTCCCTTGCTCGAAAGCCAGTCGAGTCCGACTCTAGGGTTGCAGTGCTCATCTCCGTTTCAAAGCCGAAGAGCCAGCGCTGTCCGAAGTCGTTTCCGTGGTCATGTGGCCGGCATGACTAAACACCAAGGCACATGGAATGCTGTTACCTTCCCACCGAAGTGGTACCTATTTATCTACTTGCAATTTCTTGCTTTCGAACTGCTAGGTTGGCAGGAGCTGGAACTAGAGACGGGAGCTCACTCCGTCATGCAGCAACTCGGGTCTCGAACTGCTGAACTACTGACCTTCCACAGCCTGCAGTTCAGCGTGTTAACCACTTGAGCCACCGCAGCTCTGTTACTATACCATATACTATACCATATATATATATCATATACTATACTATACTCTGTTACTATACCATATACTGTATACTATACCATATATATATACCATATATATATACCATCTACCAGGGGTCATTTCGTAGAAAAAGAGGTGCAGGAGCTCATTAGCATAACTCATTAGCATAACTTATTTGCATATGCCACACACTGGAAGTGTGTCAGAAGGCAACACCCACTGCTCAGGCTCCACTGGACTGTTTTGGATTGCTAGCTATTGGAGGGGGGGGATTAGAATGTGCAGATCTGCCCTCGCAGAGGAGGGAGAGCTTGTACCTGAATAAAACTTGGTCTTAAAGGTGCCACTGGACTGTCTTGGACCAGGGGACCGGGGGGAGCTCTGCAACTTACCTGGCTGCTTCTTGCTCTGACTGAGGGCTGCTCGGAGCAGGGGGTGGGGCTTGTTGCATGTGCCCGCCCCCTGGGCTCTTTACTGCTAGAGCTCCGCTCCTGTGCACTTCTGCAGGAAATGACCCCTGCAATATACTATAGTATACCATATACTATAGTCTGTTACTATACCAACATGCAAAAAGCTTTGAAGGAGTTACACAGCACATGGATAAATTTAGAGTCCAGTGGCACCTTTAAGACCAACAAAGTTTTATTCAAGGTATGAGCTTCCGTGTGCCTGCACACTTTTTCAAATACATTGGAATGGTAGCTAAGGTTCAAAGTTATAGACAGGGGCTGAACGATGTATTTGAAAAAGTGTGTGCATGCGCACAAAAGCTCATACCTTGAATAAAATTTTGTTGGTCTTAAAGGTGCCACTGGACTCTAAATTTGTTCTTCTGCTTCAGACTAACACAGCTGGCCACCTGGATCTATCACATGGATGTTAAGTCATTTACAACACAATCCTCTGCAGAGTAGCTCCATTGAAACCAATGGGCTTAGACTGGAGTAACTCTGCAGCCGATTGCACTGTTGATCACACGTGTCCATTATTTCAGGAACCAGTTTCTGGGAATTGGCACTGTGCTGCTGGCTTTCAAAACTTGTGGAGTGTGAAGAAGTAAGAGATTAAAGTTCTGCGCAGGAACATTTACGTCATCATAGGTAAATATCACTGTCAGTGGAAGAATGGGGCCTTTTACAAGGCCAAGCAGGAAACAAACTGAATTACCCGTTGTGCTAGAAGGCTGCACAAGAGAAGTGAAACTAAAGCGAAAGATGTTCTTGTGCGAGGATTTGCACAACATCTTGCACAAACCTGACAACTGCCACAGAATTTGTCTGCTAGAACACCTTGTAAATCCCAGCACAAGAATTTGCAGAAAAAAATAGCAGCTATATTCCTTCTACTCACACTTTCTGGATTCAAACACTACACACACACACACACACACACACACACAAATCGGTAATCTCCAAGGCTATCATCCCAGGCAGAGTTGGTCACTGACATCCACGCATTTCCACTGCTTTTGGTATGCCAACTCTGTCTACAATCAAGTGGTGATTGTAGGAAATATTAAGACTCTTATAGAAATAATTTGGCCCGTGCTTGCTTGTTGTACTGTCTACTCCAGGGGTGTCAAACATGTGGCCCGGGGGCCGGATGAGGCCCCCAGAGGGCTTCCATCAGGCTCGCAGTGGAACTGGCCATTGCCTGCTTCCAGTTCTGCTGCTGCTGCTGCTGCTGCTGCATCATAGCTTGCTTCACCAGACTCTCTTAATCACTCAGCCATCTCATGTTTTCCTCTGGGTCCTAGACTCAGAACTCTGAGCATGAGATTTCTGCAGTGAATGTCAATAAATCAAAAGTAGGTATGCAGCTTACAGAGCTAATGTTTTAAGCATGTTTTTATTTTAAGTAAAAAAAATAATCTTTGTGTTTGTGTCCTTTATAACGTTTATACCTCCGCTACCTAGAATTACATTTTATGACACACATGGCCCGGCCCGACAAGGTCTCGTTTATGTCAGATCCAGCCCTCGTAACGAATGAGTTCGACACCCCTGGTCTACTCTTTGAAGACTTTTAAAACAGCAGACTCGGCCCATAAGCAATTCTCACCTGCGACTTTTCTCCAGGCACCATCAAAATTATAGGTTCATCCATAGTTCTGTTGCCCACTGCTGCTGTCCTCCACCCACTCAACTCCCCGACTGCCCATCTCCTTGTTGTGAGTCTCCCCCCCCCATACACCGTCCCCACTCCCAGCTGCATGTACCACCCGGCCGGGGGGGGGGGGGGGAATGGGAAATGAGCAAGTGGATGGGGGAAGGATAGATGGCTAGGTAGTGGGGGGAGGAGAATGCAGGCAGCTGGATGGGAGGCGTGAGTCTGGGGGGACACAATGGCAAGCAGAGGGGAAGGGGGCCCCGGGCACTGTTTGCCCAGGGGCCACTAAAACCTGGAACCAGCCCTGACTCACGCACCTAACTCACAGGGTTGTTGTGAGGATAAAACAGAGGAGGGAATAACAATGTGAACCACTGTAGGTCCCCCCTGGGGAGAAAAGGTGGCATATGAATAAGGTACATAAATAAAAATTGTTTAAGTTTTCAGTTAGCAGCATGAGAGCCCAAGAGGTTTACAATGCAATCCTGTGATTTCAGTGGGCTTAGACCGGAGTGAGCTATGCACAGGATTATGCCGTTGGAAAAGCAGGATGGAAGCTGCAGCTTTATCTCTCTGTGGCATGACAGGTCTTCATCAAACGTAGATCCCTTGCTTGCCGTCGTCTGAAGTGGCTAGAAAAATGCTCCGTAGGCTGGCCTTCCTTTGAATCCACTGACGAACCTTTGCTCGGGAAGAGGAAGAATATTATATAAATTGCAAAGAAGGTCTTGACAGATCTCCTCCCCGAAGAAACACCAAATAACTTCCTGCCCACGGTTCACAAAGAGCCATTGTCAATGAAAGAATAAGAAAGATCAACAATAGTTTTTGTCTCCCATTCCAGCACTGCATATAACTGGAAGAAACCCAAATTTCGAATACGCCTTTAGCAGATAACTCTCTGGGCTGGAGTCTCAAGGACACGGTTGTAAAATTTAGCATCCTTCCTCTAAAAGGATTCTTTCCATGGCAGAGGTTGTCTTTGTATCTAAATGCATGAAAAACACATTTTGTTGCTTTTTAATGATGAGCTCTCCCCACCCACCCCCAATTCTCCAAGTGTTGCTGACAGGAACAGTGAATTACATTATTCTAATTGTTCTTTACAACAGAAGAATTGTGTGTTCGAGGAAATGTCTCCCTTCATTCCAAATTCCACAGAGCCGCATGGCACCTTCAAGACTAACCCATTTAGTCACTAGTCTTTCAGGTGCCACAACAAGTCTTTGGTATTTTAACATGGTCATCAGTCTGCATTTGGTCTTCATTTATTGCTAGGAGGCAAACTTGGACTCCCTGCCTTCTTTGTTGGCGCTGCAGGGGCAACTGGTTTGCCATTGTGTGAAACAGAATTGCCAAATCTGGGTTGCAAATTCCTGGAGATTTTAGGGGTGGAGACTGGGGAGGGCAAGGTATGGGGAGGGGAGGGGCCTCAGCAGGGCTTTTTTTGTAGAAAAAGCCCAGCAGGAACTCATTAGCATACCAGGCCACACCCAACAGCAGAAACTCATTAGCATATTAAGCCACACCCCCATGCCTTCCCTTGGCTTGCCTGGGCACCCCGCAGCTGTGGAGAGCCCGGGCAAGCTGGCACTTGGACAGGCGTGGGGAGGCATTTAAATGCCTCCCTGATCCTTCCAGGGGGGGCCCTGGCCTGCCAGCCTCAAAGTCAACCGGGGGCCGGGGAGGGGGTCGCTCTCCAGGCCTTCCCTCTGTAGCTACGCACACAGAGGTTTTCGCTGTGGTGGGCGTGGCCAACACTTAAGCAAGCCGGAACACCGTTCCTGTGCGTTCCTGCCCAAAAATAGCCCTGGGCCTCAGCAGGGTATAATGCCACAGAGTCCACCCTCCAAGGCAGCCATTTCTTCCAACGTAACTGAAGTCTGTAGTCCCGAGATCCGTTATTATTCTGGGATCTCTCTAGTCCCACCTGGAGGTCGGCAATTCCTTGTGTGAGACAAGATGCTGAGCCACTATTATTTATTTATTTATTTATTTATTATTCACATTTTTATCCCGCCCTCCCCGGAGGCTCAGGGCGGCTTACAGGGCATATTGCCAGATAAAACCATAAAACAATACAAAATATTAAATTACAGCCCTATTTAAAACAGATTTTGATGCCTAGCAATTCTAAAATTTCTAAAAGCAAGATGACTGTCCCTGACCATCCCGTTCTCGCCCATAATGCAGCAACTAGATGTGCATGCCCCATCTTGATGTCCATATATGGGGGATAGATGGTAGCTAGTGCGATGGTGGTGCACTAGTGCACTAATGATGGACTGCTGGTGGACTAGTGGTGGACTAGTGGTGGCGGCTCCTATTCAAAAGCCTGGCGGAAGAGCTCCGTCTTGCAGGCCCTGCAGAACTGTGCTAGGTCCCGCAGAGCCCTGATCTCCTCTGGGAGCTCATTCCACCAGATAGGAGCCGCCACCGAGAACGCCCTGTTCCTGGTCATGCTGAGTCTAATAGAACGGGGACCTGGAACAGCCAGTAGATGTTGAGTCCCTGACCGTAGTGCCCTTGGGGGAACATGTGGGGCAAGGCGGTCCCTTAGGTAGGCTGGTCCCTGGCCATATAGGGCTTTAAAGGTAACGACCAGCACTTTGAAGCGAACCCGGTAAGCTATTGGCAACCAGTGCAGCGCTTTCAGCACAGGCTGGATGTGATCCCGTCTAGGAAGATCCATCAACAGCCTGGCTGCAGCATTCTGCACTAGTTGCAGCTTCCGAATTTGCGACAAAGGCAGCCCCATGTAGAGAGCGTTACAGTAGTCTAACCTTGAGGTAACCGTCGCATGGATCACCGTGGCCAAGTCATTCCGGTCGAGGAAGGGAACCAACTGCCTTGCCAGCCGAAGATGGTAAAATGCCGACTTGGCAGTGGCTGCTACCTGGGCTTCCATAGTTAACATGGAGTCCAGGAGCACCCCCAAACTCCTAACCTCCGCCACCGGCACCAATGGCGCCCCGTCGAAGGTCGGGAGCGGGAGCCCTAACCCCGGACCGGTCCGACCCAGCTAATGCCGACTTGGCAGTGGCTGCTACCTGGGCCTCCATTGTTAATGAGGAGTCCAGGAGCACCCCCAAACTCCTAACCTCTGACGCTGGCACCAAAGGCGTCCCATCGAAGGCCCGGATCCCAACATCAGATATAGCTGGGTGTCATCAGCATATTGATGACAACCCAGCCCACAACTCCGGGCAATCTGGGCAAGGGGGCGCATATAGATGTTAAACAGCATCGGGGACAGCACTACCTCCTGAGGAACGCCACATTCCAGGGCCCACCTCTGGGACCGCTG